>NW_022589776.1:0-108273 GCF_004348235.1 Phoca vitulina | reverse complement strand
AAGAAAGAAAGAAAGAAAGAAAGAAAGAAAGAAAGAAAGAAAGAAAGAAAGAAACTCCTGATGACTTGACGACTGCTACACCTCAGCCAGGGGCTGCACTGCCACCCTGACAACTTGGCCAAGGCCACTTTGGATGCCATTTCCAAGACCTACAGCTGTCTCACCCCTGACCTTTGGAAAGAGACTGTGTTCACCAAGTCTCCCCATCAGGGATTCACTGACCGTCTTGTAAAGACCCACACCAAGCTCCTGCTATGGCCACCACACAGTTTTATACAAGAAAAGTAAAGTGAATTAAAGCTTGTTTAAGGGACGCCTGGGTGGCTCAGTCAGTTAAGCATCTGCCTTCAGCTCAGGTCATGATCTGGGGTCCTGGGATCGAGCCCTACGTCGGGCTCCCTGCTCGGTGGGGAGCCTGCTTCTCCCTCTTCCGTGCTTTCTCACTCTCTCTGGCAAATAAATATATAAAATCTTAAAAAAAAAAAAAAAAAAAAGACTGAAACCAAGCAAGACCTTGAAGATGCAGCGAAGTTGAACATCTGTTTAACTCAGCGGTATTCAGCTCCCTGTGATCTCCCAGAAGTCAGGCTGAGAAAATGACAATGCACTGTCACTGCAGATGGTATGACAAGCACTCTGAGCAGACAAATACATTGGCACATGGAGAGAAAGCAAATCCTTACCCAGAAAGAGGCCCCAAAACTCAAGACTGGAATGTCCTGAGCTTCTGAAACAATTTAAATGCCCAACAATGAGAATATTTAAATATATGTTAGTGTAAGTGTAATAAGGAATATAAGGAAGCTACTAAAAATATGCTTTCAAAGAGCCTTCAATGACATGGGAAATTCTCATAAAATCAGATACAAAAATTACATATACAGAAGGATCCCAATTATGTAGAAAAGTAAATTCATAGGGGAAAAAAAGGAAGTCTGCCTAAATGTCAACAGTATCCTTGGGTACCAGGATCACGGGTGAATGTTTTCTTTCTTATATATTTCCATGTTTTTGAAACTAAAATATAAAGTCATATGCTTAAAAAATTGAATCATACAACCCAAAATTAAGAGTCTATAATACAACGGGCCTATATTCTTCAAAAATATCAATGTCATGAAAGAAAAGGAAAGGCTAGTAAATTGATTGTTTTATTTTTTTTATTATTTTTTTAAATAGTTATTTATTCTGCCTGTGTATTTTGAATAGAACACCTAGTTGATAATTCATGGAAGAAATTTTTGGTAATCATTTTCTTATAATACAAGTGCTACATGCTCATTTGGATAAAAAATTTTTAAATATAGTACATCATTAGTTTTTGATGTAGTGTTCAAAAAAAAAAAGAAAAGGAAAGCTATGGAAGAGCTTGCTTATGAAGTGATTATGCTGGGAGGGCTCTGAGGGCAAGGCCCATGTCTGTCTGGTTTGCTGCTGCACCCTCCAATGTCTGTTACATTTCATGACACATAACACGTGTGCAATAAATATTTATCAAATTTTTAAAAAATGTTTTTAATATAAATAAATTAAAAAATCAACTCCAATTCCATCACCCAACAATGTCTTAATATTTTATCTTCGACCTTCCAGACATTTTTACCCATATATTTTTCATAACAACACTGTCACACTCTACATAGTTTTAGAACTTCTTTGTCCACTTAACAGTACAATATTATTCTTTAGTAATAAAAAACCTGCCCACAGTAGAAGCTAAATGCCCACTGGAGGCATCTCTTCCTACAATCATTGAACAAGCACGTTCAATCAACTACACAATAGCTGGGTAGGCCACAAACAATGAGGACTTATTTTTCAGGATAAAAATTACAGCATATAGTATGGCAAAGCATTTTTTCTTCTGATTTGTGATTTTTGTAAATAAGAAATCTTGTAAAAGTATAAGACTAACTCACTATATAACTGCTATTTAATAAATTGTGCTTATAGAGAAAAATATTGTCTCATTCAAGACACGTGGTTACTATACATTAAGCATTTGTTGTTAATGTCAACGTTCTTGAATAAAGGCAAATTTTATGTCCTTAATTAATTCATTTTATATATGAATAAAAATCATGGAATGCTTAACTTGCTCAACAGAACAGACCACAGAAAATTTTCCTGGGGATTCAAAACAAAAAATAAAAAACTAAAACACAACTAACCTAACCAAAGTATATACAGATCTAGGATCACAGATGTTAAATCTAAAAGGGGACTTAAAAGGGCACCTGAGTGGCTCAGTTGGTTAAGCGTCCGACTCTTGATCTCAGCTCAGGTCAGGATCTCAGGGTGGTGAGATGAGCCTGGTGTTAGGGCCTCCACGTTGATCATGGAGGCTGCTGAAGATTCTCTCTCTCCCTCCTCCCATTCTCTCTGCCCCTCCCCCTCTGGTAGGGCACGCGCGTGCTCTCTCTCTCAAATAAATAAATAGGGACTTAAAGATTATCTGATCCCTCCCTTCATCTTGAAATAAGGAAACTAAACACAAAAAAGGTCTAATGATCTGAGTCATGGTTAGTTAATTTACTCAACAAATATTTATTAAAAAATCTACTAGGTGCCGGGTCCCATGCTCAGCTGTGTATATACAAGGTTTAGCAGGACAGATATTATCTCCAACTGCACAGAACATACAGGCATCTTGCTGACAGGCAGTTAGTCTCCTGTTTTTATGGCTGGATCTTCTGATTGTTATTCCAATGCAGTTTCCCCTTTCATTCATTTGTCCCAATATTCAGTACCCACTACGTGCCAGGCTGTTGTAGGTTCTGAGGACAGTGAACACGGCAAAGCACTTACCCTCATGCAGCTTGCATTCTAATAAGGTTCAGAGACAGACACATAAACAAAAATAAATCAGATCATGATAAGTGCTATGAGAATATTTAAGGATGATTAACAAAACAGACAGTCCCAGGGAAGAGGGAATGCACCTTTAGCAAAGGCAATCAGAGAAGTACCCTCTAGTTCCAGAGATGAAAGTAATATAGTAGTTACATTTATAGCAATTAGGTCTACAAATCTTTCTCCTCATTTATAAAGAAGATATTCAACAGATAGCCTCAGAAGTCAGGACATTTAACAGTAAGGCCTGTTCATTTCAAATGTTTCATTTTATCATAGTTTATTCTGCTTTCTGACTTTGGGCTAGGCCAGTTGTCCTGACAGTATGCACCATGGAAAGGAAAATTCACTTCATAGAATATTCAAGAGTATGCTATTTAACCATTACAGACTCTTTAATTTATTGTTTACTCAACCAATGTTGCTTATGCTCCATTTGCTCTACTTAATGTTCTTTATGCCAAAAAAATAATCTCAATTAAATGCACTAGCATAATTACCAGTGGGAAAAGTTTTAATTTCAAAAGATAGCCAAGTTCTAAAGAGAAGACATATGGAATTTAAACTATAAATACACATAGATACCTGAATTATTCCAGCTGGCACATCTGACAATATAATTAATGATTACTAGATGTTCTTCTGCAGACTTAGGTAATAAAAACAAAAAATCTATTTTAAAAATCTACATGGAGACCTAAATGCAACATACATGGTCTATATCTGAAAATTGTTTCCTTCATTTCATCAGTCGAATTCTAAATTTATTTTCTAGCAATCACATGGAATAACAAAAGAGCATTTGTAGTTCAACCCAACAATTGCACTACTGGGTATTTATCCCAAAGATACAAATGTAGTGATCTGAAGGGGCACATACACCCCAATGTTTATAGCAGCAATGTCCACAATAGCCAAACTATGGGAAGGGCCCAGAGGTCCATCAACAGATGAATGGATAAAGAAGATGTGGTAATATATATATACAATGGAATATTAGCAGCCATAAAAAAAATGAAATCTTGGGTATTATGTTAAGTGAAACAAGGTATTATGTTAAGTGAAACAAGTCAGTCAGAAAAAGACAATTATCATGTAATCTCACTGATATGTGGAATTTAAGAAACAACACAGAGGTTCATACGGGAAGAGAGAAAAAATAAAACAAGACGAAACCAGAGACAGAGACAGACCACAAGAGACTCTCAATCATAGGAAGCAAACTGAGGGTTGCTGGAGGGGAGGGGAGTTGAGGGATGCGGTAACTGGGTAATGGGCAATAAGGAGGGCACAAGATGTAATGAGCACTGGGTATTATATAAGACTGATGAATCACAGACTTCTACCTCTGAAACCAATAATACATTATATGTTAATTGAATTTAAATTTTAAAAATCTTAAAAAATAATAATAAGAGCATTTCTAGTAGATAGAGCAACGGCTAGCTCAACTTCTGTTCTGCATCTCTTTATTTGCCTTCCTATACTGCAGAGACTAGAATGCTAAAAAACAAACAATAAAACTTCATTTCCCAGACTCCCTTAGTAACTAGCATTCTCCATGCATTTCAGTTTTCACTATTAGACGTACTTCTGTACAACCTGAATTCAGAGTCAAATTAAATGGGAGAGAAGCAGTACTCAAGGTGTTTTGCTGGTGTAGGTCTAGCAGGCAACAGAAAGCTTTGAAGCTAATAGTGCTGACAACAGTCTGATCATGAATCAGAGCTAAAGTAGAATATTCCAGAACACAACAGTTGCTTCAAGACTCCTGGAAGTGGTGAAAGCAGCAGTGGACATACAGATTTCCTAAGATTCCAGTTTCCTAAACTAACTACAGTAGTAGTTTCCTTGATGGCCAGTAACGCAGTGTCATTCTGAAGCCATTCCTTGAGGGTCAGCCTGGAGTCTAATCCTCCAGCCCTTCCAATGATTAGCAAGCACCTAATTCCTTACGTTAATTTTTTCTTCTTAAATAGCTAGAGTGGTTTAGATCATCTGCAACCACACCCTTGAGTGATACAGTAGTAAGACAATTACATGGAAACATAAACTATCTGAACACTTTCATGTTTTCAAATATTCAAAGTAATCTAAAGTGGTCTGGACTCTCAATGGATACCACTGATTGAGGTACATCATATAATTCTTCATTTTTTTTTCTGAGCAGTAACAAAGAGAAGCCTGGATTTTAAAAACACAGCTACTCTGGGACAGCTGGGTGGCTCAGTCAGTTGAGCATCCAACTCTTGATTTCTGCTCAGCTCATGATCTCAGGGTTGTGAGATGGAGCCCCACATTGGGCTCTGAGCTCAGTGGAGAGTCCGCTTGGGATTCTCTCCCTTTCCCTCTGCCCCTCCCCAGCTTGTGTACATGCCCTTTCTCTCTAAAATAAATAAATATTTAAAAATAAATAAATTAAATAAAAACACAGCTACTCAACTCATTATTTTTCATTTGAACTCATTATGATTTGATATTTGAAAATTATACTAAACAAAAAACATTCTCTTTCCAACCCTTGCTACTTTGAACAACTAAATCAGTACCTTTCATATGGTGGATGGCGAGTATATGTAAGCAACTGAGTATGGGTGGAATGATATAGATGATTCAAACTAATGGATAAGCCAAAAGTACATTTGTTTTGATTTCGGGGCAACAGATTGAATTATGAAAATGTCATATATAAAATTAAATGCATTATCATAAAATCCATTAACTTTATTGTAAAACTACACACTCTGACAGAAAATATAGGGGAGGCTCCATGTTAAAATTTTAGGAAATTTCTATAAAGGCTGGAATAGTATAATAATTCCCCAGAGTGACAGAGAAACCAATCAGATAGATAATTTCCTCAGCATATTTGTTTTTTAATATATTTATGGTTTTTCCATTTTAAAAAAAAGAAAAACTGAACTAAAGGTCAGAAATCTATTCACTGAGGTAGATAGAATCTACTTGATAAAAGGTCCCTCTAGGACTCAAAAGAATACTCTTATTTCCTAAGGGTATTAATGACATACCTTTTCATACAAAAATATGATGTAAAAGAAATAAAGTCATGGCCACCTGACTTTCCCCTGAATAATGAATAGTATGGCCTGGGTTCCCATCTATAAAGAAAAGTAATGTAATAAATTGAGGCTTACTTTTATCTCTGTCACTTAATACAAGTCTGTTCTCCAGTTCATGGGAAAAATAGAAGTGGTTCAGCAGATCCTTCTACCCGGAGCATGTCTACTATAGGAAAGAAGTCAGCCTCAGCTGCAAGCCTTTTTCATGAATAAATTCCCACAGTCCTATCAATTTACAGATTCAAGTTTTTCCCAACTTCCCAAAAAAAATAAAATAAAATAAAGGAATTTAAAAATAATGTTTCCTGATTACTCAGTTTGTGAAAAATGTGTTACTAGTTGTGGAAAGATACAACAGAATAGAAAACAAGGTCCCTATCCCCAAGGAAGTATGAGATTTTTTCAATCTATGTAAAAAACAAAACAAAAAAAAATTATTAAAGCCTCTGGAAACTGCTAGTGATCCTTATTTGGGGGAGTTCTTGGGCATCTTTTCTTTAGTACCTGCCCCTTCATTCTTCTCAATAATTCCATGTGGCATATGGAAAATTTTACTTTTTTTAAGATTATATTTATTTATTTGAGAGAGAGAACACAAGCCTGAGCAGGGGGAGGAGGATGGGCAAAGAGAGAGGGAGAAGGAGACTCCCCACTGAGCAGGGAGCCTGATGTGATGCCAATGCCGGGTGATGCTGACGCGAGGCTCGTTCCTGGGACCCTGACATCATGACCTGAGCCGAAGTCAGAAGCTTACCCAAATGAGCCAACCAGGCACCCCGAAAATTTACTTTATTTTTAAATTCTCTTAGAATCTCATTAGTCAGCTAAAGATGGCATGATATGTCACAATGACTACATGGAGAATCACTGTCCCCAGTGCTATGGAAAAGCTAAACGAGTGAATGAAACAATACAGCTTAGCAAGTGTGGATCCTCACTAAAGAACATCCACTCTCACGCCTGTTCATAATCAGACACCCCGCCTAAAATTTAACCATGATTCGAACCTTGCAGATATGAATGAGGCAATTCACTTCTTGTGAATTTGAATTCTTCAGTGCAGTAGCTAAAGGTCAAGAAATTGGGTTAATGAGAACATGACACTGGGGTGGCGATGGAGCAAGGGGAGTGGAGAAAATCAAAGGCAGAGACTATTTATTCTCCACTGCAAGTGGGAAAATCATGGAATAATGTCTTTAGGCAATATAACCCTGTTGGTGATTTTTTTTTAAGGAACTTGATTGTTTAGCTTATGGATTATCTGTGTCCTTTAGTGCTTCTTTTTGCTTTTAGTGTCATCTCTTAACTATTTCACTGGTGATTAGCACCTCTACAGAGGATGTAAATGGAAAGGAGATTGAAGTGAATGAAACTCAAAGGTAGCCCTTGAGTTTATATCTCACTACTAGGCAATAAGTTCAGGAAAAAAGATTTATTGTAAAGAAAAGACTAAAGTGAGTGGAATCTTCACCTCAGCTAAATTCAACTTATAACAAGCAGATTTACAAAACACTTGAAGGGTTAATTATAATTCTTTGCGGGACGCCTCTGTGGCTCAGTCGGTTAAGCGTCTGCCTTCGGCTCAGGTCATGATCCCAGGGTCCTGGGATCGAGTGCCGCATCGGGCTCCCTGCTCCGCGGGGAACCTGCTTCTCCCTCTGCCTCTGTCTCTCTCTCTGTCTCTCATGAATAAATAAATAAAATCTTTAAAAAAAAAAAAATTATAATTCTTTGCTTTGTAACAGTCTCTCTTTTTTAAAAATTATCCCACTTATTATTATGTTTAATAGACATAAAATTCTTGGGTTCAAAATAATGCTTTAGCTTACCAAAATGTGTTTTACATATGGTTTCAAGAATACACCTAAAGCAGGGGCACCTGGGTGGCTCAGTCAGTTAAGTGTCCGACTTGATCTCACCTCAGGAGTTGATCTCAAAGATCGTGAGTTCAAGGCAACAAGGAGCCCACTTAAAAAAAAAAAATACACCAAAAGAAAGCTTACTTGCATTATGGGGGATGGTTGAGTGGCTAAAATTATGGTTGTTTTAATTTATTTCCATGGTTTCAGGGCCTATGCAGAAGTCAAACAAAGTTCTATGATTTAGGTTTTCAATATTGACTTTTTCCAATTTCATACTAGACTCTTCTTTGTATCACTAAAATCTATAAATGGAAAAAAATGTGGGTCCCCAGATGGAAAAAGAAAATCTTATTTTCCATAACCATAAAATAGAAAACAAGTGTTACACATGTTCAGATTCCTAATAAGCCAGAATTAGACAGATATTTCAACCTGGAACAACATTAATTTTCCAAATGAAGTCCTTGAAAAGATAAAAGGAAATGCCCCAAACAACAAAAATACTTCAATATAAAGCCACAAGTAGTCCTGTGTGGAATTACCACTACAAAATCTTAATAATACTCCTTCATCCAGAAACATGATACTTTAGTAACAACTGTGACACAAAGAAAGGTTTTGTGTTTTGTTTGTTTTGTTTTTGGCTCTTTCTAGATTACAGTCAACAAATTCCATTTATTCAACAAAGATTTGATGTGCAACGTGTTTGCTATGAGAGTTACAAAGATGATCTTGCTCCCAAGGAACTTAAGCCTGGAAGAAGAAAAAGCATTAACGGGAATAACCACAAAGCCACACAGTTTGCATACAAACCCAAGGAAGGGCCCAGGGGCTAAATTAGTCAAAAGAGAAAAGATGCGATGTGGCTGGGGTTCTCAAGGAGAACTTCACACAAGGTGGCATTTGAACACCAAAAAAGACAGAAATGGTATGCCAGATTTAGATAAGGACTGATAAGGAGGAAAAGGAAGGAAGAAGGAAAGAAGGAAGAATAAGAGGATAAGGCAGGGCAAACTGTCCTTTTTTTTTTTTTTTAAAGATTTTATTATTTATTTATTTGAGAGAGAGAGAATGAGAGACAGAGAGCATGAGAGGGAGGAGGGTCAGAGGGAGAAGCAGACTCCCTGCCGAGCAGGGAGCCCGATGCGGGACTCGATCCAGGGACTCCAGGATCATGACCTGAGCCGAAGGCAGTTGCTTAACCAACTGAGCCACCCAGGCGCCCTGTCCTTTTTTTTATTTTATTTTTGATTTGGAAAATTTCGAGCTTACATAAAAGTAGAGAGAAGGGTGTAATAAATCTACATGTATCTATATTCCACTGCCATAATTATCAACCCATAGGCAATCTTGTTTCATCTCTCTTCTCACCCACTCCACGTCTCTCTCTCCTACTAGATTATTTTGAAGCAAATTCCAGATAGTATATTATCAGTAAAGATTTAAGTATGTCCCTTTAAAGGTTAGGGCTCTTTTTTTAAACTTACTGTGGTATTTATTTTTATATTAACTTAACACACACTGTCCTAAGTGCTTTACAAATACCAACTCATTTTATCCTCAAAACAACCCTAGAGGGTAGTTATTATATTATTCTTACCATTTCACAGGTGAGGAAACTAAAGACCAGAAGGTTAAGTAACTTGCCCAAAATTGCCTAGCTCGTAGTAAGTGGCAAAACAGGATTTGAACCCAGGTGTTCAGGCTTAGCTCAATGGTCTTAAACACTATACTACATTATCCTGCCAGTAAATATTTGGTTTACTCCTTCAGTGTCCAAACATAACTTATTCAAGTGTCAGTTTTCCATCCTATGTTTCAACTTGTCTTCAAAAAAGAGACACTGTTAGTCCTTCAACCACAAAGGAAAGGTACAATTGCACACATTCCAATGGAATAACATTGGCTTTTCTAGTAGCCTTCATACATGCAATTCAAAGTAATCATGAACTCTAGAAGTTCTGAATAAATGCACGTACTCTGGGCTCACAAATCACACATGTGCATTTGACAAATCATGAACTATGTGAATGTCATATTTTGATGATAAAAACAGAGTCCTCACATTATTTTCAAAAATACAATTTCAGGGCACCTGGCTGGCTCGATCAGAAGAGCATGCAACTCTTGATCTCAGGGTCGTGAGTTTGAGCCCCTCAGTGGGTGTAGAAATTACTTAAATAAATAAACTTAAAAAAAAAAACACTCCAATTTTATCAACTAGGCACTGCATACCTTCTGACTGTAACGTCCAAACAGAAGAACTCTCATAGATACCACTGAAACACTGAATTATTTTGTCCTGCACAAACACCACAATTATTTAATTTTAAGTAATCTTTAATTATGAAAACTACTTGTTTACCCAATTCTTTCAAATAATTATGAAATTAACCAAATTAACTTAATCACTAAAATATGCTTATGTGTGTATATATAGATATCTATACGTGATATATACACGTATTAATGGCATCCAATTTTAATATCTGAAAATTTAGATATCTGAAAAATACTCGTGTTTGTATATATGTGTATGGATTTGACATCCAACTTTAAAATATAGAAAAACTACCATCTCTGATTAGGAATTGAAAAAGCTGCCTTTCGGGGCACCTGGGTGGCTCAGTCAGTTAAGTGTCTGCCTTCAGCTACGGTCAAGATCCCAGGTCCTGGGATAGAGCCCCACCAATGCTGGGAGACTGCTTCTTCCTCTCCCTCTGCCCCTCTCCCACCCCTGCTCACTCGCTCACTCTCTCTCTCTCAAATAAATAAAATCCTAAAAAAAAAAAAAAGCTGGGTTTATATTACAGTAAGTTTTCAAATGAGTTCCAGGAAAAGAATTATCTACCATTTACTAAATAATGTACTTCAATAGACACTTTACCTGTGGCAAGAGGCCATCTCACATTCCTAGCCTACAGCCAAGTTACTCTTGGAAAATACAAACGTTCTTATTTTTGAAAACACTCATGGTTATAATATCACATAATGAGAGACTCAACATAAATGTGTCTCTGGTTTGGATTAGAGCTACATCCATTAGGAAGTAAAGGAAATAGTGCCTAAGGAAAGATTTGATAATACCATTAGAAATGCTTATTTTATTGACATTGAAAGAAAAGATAAAAGAACATCATTTGCTTACATTCTGGAGAAAGGAAAAGAAAAAGCGTATAACTTTCCACATATTTTAAGCCTCACAATGAAGAATATCAGGCATTTTCACAGCTTCTAGAGCATAACAGCTGTTCTTTAGAACAAAGGGGGTACTGAATACTTCCTTAAGAGATATCTGTTTCTCACCCCCAAAAGCCACCTGTCCTTTGAGACAAATTTCTCCCAATTTAAGTAATTTATCTTGTCAGTTGAAATGCCAACTCCTAACTAGGAAGGAGAGACACAATGTGACAACATTAATCTCCCAGTCTGTGCCTCTTCCCCCTGAACAGTCCTGATCCTCCTTGACCTGCTTTCCCTTTCTTTTGGTCCAAAACCCTAATCATCCTGTACCCTGCCATATAATTTCCTTATTTATTATGTCCATTGTTTATCAAACTCCCCAGTTAGAATATGAGTTCCTGGAGGACAAGAATCTTTGATTTATGGGCTTTGTTGTCTATCTCTTAAAATAATGCCTGACACATAGTAGGTGTTCAATAAATATCTATTGAATTTGGGGTTTTAAAGTAATACTTTGGGGCACCTGGGTGGTTCAGTCATTAAGCGTCTGCCTTCGGCTCAGGTCATGATCTCAGGGTCCTGGGATCAAGCCCTACATCGGGCTCCTTGCTCAGCGGGGAGCCTGCTTCTCCCTCTCCCTGTTGCTCCCTCTGCTTGTGTTCCCTCTCTCGCTGTGTCTCTCTCTCTCAAATAAATAAATAAAATCTTTAAAAAAAATAAAATAAAGTAATACTTTATATACTTTATAGCAAACATTAATGAAGATGGAGCACCTACCACAGGCCAGACACCATGCTGTGTCCTTCATGACCATTTAAAAAAAATCACAACAGCCCCGATAAATAAGTAATATTTTACTTATGAGAAATGTGTCACCTACAGAGATTAGGTAACTTCACAGCCAGTGAAGCTTATTCAAGATTTCTTCATCTTAATGTATGATTTGACTTGATTTTTTAAAGGACACATTAGATCTTCAAATATTCAAACCTATCCAATACTACAATAATAAAATGTGAGTTAACAAAGCTGATCAAGTATCTTCACAAATTATGTCAAATAGAAAATTCAGACCCTAGGAGTAATTATGGAATGATTTTGCTCCTCCTTGCTATAATTATACTACTCCCTTGATCTTAATAATGGCAAAAGAATAATAATTTCCATAATATTTTACAGTTCATAATATGCTTTTACAAATATTATCAAATTTGACGCAAACTATAAAAAAATCTATAATCTTGTTCTTCAACTGATTCCAAAGAGAGAAAAAAAAAAACACCCTGCCCAAATTAGACCTGAATGAGACACAGATATTCAGAAAAAGACCTCCTGAATGGCGAGTTCTGTAATTTCCAGAGCAGATAATAGCTTTCCGAATTTTCTCTTTCCTATCAAAAGGGACTAGGAGAAAAGCAACATGGTTCTACAAACTCAGAGCACAACTTGGCCTGGCCAGAATGCCAAAAGTGGAGGGAGCTGTCCTCTTAGTCCCCAGTACTCTCAACTTCACTTTTCCTAGAAAATGCTAATGGAAAATAAACAGAAACAATCTCCAACTAGGAATCATTCATTCGTAAAGTATTTTGACAATATTTAAGATCCAACATTCACTGAGTGGTTACTCCATGCTCAGCACTATGGGAGATCCAGTTAAGTATAAGACATAGTTCCTACCACGAGAGACAATGGACTCTGAAAAACAAACTGAGTGTTCTAGAGGGGAGGGGGGAGGGAGGATGGGTTAGCCTGGTGATGGGTATTAAAGAGGGCACGTTCTGCATGGAGCACTGGGTGTTATACGCAAATAATGAATCATGGAACACTACATCAAAAACTAATGATGTAATGTATGGTGATTAACATAACATAATTAAAAAAAAAAAAAGACATAGTTCCTATCCTCAAAAACTAGCTGGAAAAGCCAGATACAAAGATGTAAAGATAAACAATGGAAAAGAGAACTGCAAAAACAAAAAAATCTAGAAACTGGGAGATAGCAAAGAAGCATTATCATCTCAAATACTTGGCATTTGGTAATTCATTGCAAAGTCTGTATTAGTAATACTTTTTCAAATTCAACTTTCTGTTACAAAGCAGTACACTTTTTTTTTTTAATTTTATTTTATTATGTTATGTTAGTCACCATTCATTACATCATTAGTTTTTGATGTAGTGTTCCATGATTCATTGTTTGCATATAATACCCAGTGCTCCATTCAATACCTGCCCTCCTTAATACCCATCACTGGGCTAACCCATCTCTCCACCAACCGCCCCTCTAGAACCCTCCGTTTGTTTCTCAGAGTCCATAGTCTCTCATGGTTCATCTCCCCCTCCGATTTCCCCCCCTTCATGTTTCCCTTCCTACTATCTTCTTTTTTTTTAAACATATATTATATTACTTGTTTCAGAGGTACAGATCTGTGATTCAACAGTCTTGCACAATTCACAGTGCTCACCATAGCACATACCCTCCCCAATGTCTATCACCCAGCCACCCCATGCCTCCCACCCCCCACCACTCCAGCAACCCTCAGTTTGTTTCCTGAGATTAAGAATTCCTCATATCAGTGAGGTCATATGATACATGTCTTTCTCTGACTGACTTATTTCGCTCAGCATAATACCCTCTAGTTCCATCCACGTCATTGCAAATGGCAAGATTTCGGATTTTTTGATGGCTGCATAATATTCCATTGTATATATATACCACATCTTCTTTATCCATTCATCTGTTGATGGACATCTAGGCTCTTTCCATAATTTGGCTATTGTGGACATAAAGCAGTGCACTCTTAAAATCCTGTTAAAATTATACTTACTCTTGGGCCACCTGGGTAGCTCAGGTGGTTGAGTGTCCAACTCTTGATTTCGGCTCAGGTCATGATCTCCAGGTCACGGGATCGAGTCCTACGGCCTCCACACACAGTAGGGAGTCTCCCTGAGATTCTCTTTCTCTTTCTCTCTCTCTCTCTCCCCTTCTCCCTCTCCCTCTGTCCCTCTCCCCACTCATGCTTTCTCTTTCTCACTCTCTCTCCCTCTAAAATAAATAGACAAATCTTAAAAAATATATACTATATACTTATTCTTTAAGACCTAACTCAAAAGTGACAATCTCTGTCATTTTCTCTGCCCTTCCCTCAATGCTCCCAGGTTTTGTCATCTCTCAAATTTTCTACACACCATTTATTAGGGAATTACACTTTAAATGTTCTCTTTGGCAGGTAAAAACAATTAAAGGAACAACCAAATATCTAAACAAAAAAAGGAAATTAGGATATATAAATTACATAGGTCACTGATACAGCAACAGAGCAGTGGTTATCAAGAGTTACTTAGAAATCCGTGTGGGTGTTTCACAGTGATTGTACAACTAGAAATGTTAAACATCCTGAATTCTTGGAAGAGTCTTCACTGAACAACTATCCTGCATCCTGCATGATTTCCCAATCTTTTGCTACACATTCATGTAGGTGAAATTATCTGAGCTGGAGCCTAATTCTGTTTTATATTTTAACAAGGATTTAGGCAATACACTGAATTTTCAGGGAATGAAACTACCATGTGAATTAAGAAAAGACTGTTGTTCAGCATTTTGGAAAACCAGGTCCCTGACAGCAATGTATCCACCTGTTCTTGTAGCTCTAGACACTGACATAGAGTGGTGAGTAAATACATGGTTATGTATTGTGTCGCTCCATTTCTCAACAATGTATACTGGTTCCTCCCTGATCTCCCTCCACTCCAAATGGCCCTCTCTGCCCCATCACTTCTGACAATGTCCAATGCAATTTTTTTAATTCTAGCATTTGAGGTCATTTAGAATCTTCCCTCCTTAGTGCATACTCAACATTGTGACTAAGCTATTCCCTATAAATGCCAGACTTTTTCGTGTTTTCAAGTGTTTATTCATGCCATTTCTCCTCCAGATACACCTTCCACCTTTCCCTGTCTTCCCAAATCCCATCATCCTCCAGGGCTCACCTAAGGGATCCTTCTCTGATAAACTGCCTAGATATTATCTTTCAATATGGTCTATTTCTCCTTAAATTGCCCATTACAAGACAGACTGTTTTGCTATTTGATTGTATTCAATTTAGCATTTTATTTTACAGCCTTATGCTGTTTTCTCATTGTTTCATGTCTTATCTTTCCCCAGGAGAATATAATTTTGAGTGCAGGAACCCTTCTACACCTCTTTTTGATACCTAATCTATTTTGCTAAGTGATTGGAATAGCGTACGTGTTCAACAGAAACCTATTTAACTGAAGATCAACTTCACTTTTTATCTCAGGAAATTGGGGTAAACCTTTTGCAGAACACTGAACAATGTATAAGAGACTTCAAAGGCTTACAAGTCCCAAATGAGTAAAAGATGGCCTGATCATCAGCTGGTTCACAATGAAAAAATAAACACATTAGTTTTCAATTGGTCCCACCCAAAATTTGTCTTCTTAATGAGGATATAGTGAGAATCCATAGAAATTATATACGTTATCAATTTTACTTTATATCAGTAAGGAATACAAGGGGCAATTTATATCAGATAGCATTTCTTAATATTTTTACAATAATGGAAAACATAATAGTAGGACACGAGTATTTAAACAGGTCCTGAGACAAGCCAATTGAACCCTGGTTGCAAGGCTTGTTCTTCAATGGGCATTTATATCTTGCTAGGCACTATATCAGCACTTCCAGTAGCTTCCACCAATGGTGCCTAATTATGGCTTTACAACCCAAATTACTAGTGAAGAAAACTGAATGTGAGATATGAGCTACTATAATTAAATTACAGAAAACATCAGAACTTCCAGTATTTAAGAATTAACTTGAGGGGCACCTGGGTGGCTCATTCAGTTAAGCTTCTGACTCTTGATTTCGGCTCAGGTCATGATCTCAGCGTTGTGAGATCAAGCCCTGTGCCCAGCTCCATGCTGGGTGTGGAGCCTGTTTAAGATTCTCTCTCTCCCATGAACCATGAGAGACTATGGACTCTGAGAAACAAACAGGGTTTTTGGGGGGGGATGGGTTAGGCCGGTGATGGGTATTAAGGAGGGCACGTACTGCATGGAGCACTGGGTGTTATACGAAAACAATGGATCGTGGATCACCACATCAAAAACCAATGATGTACTGTATGGTGACTAACATAACACAATAAAATTAAAAAAAAAAAAAAAGATTCTCTCTCTCCCTCTCCCTGAGCCCCTCTCCCCTCCCCTCTCCCAGCCATGCCCCCAGCACTCACAGGCGCATGCACAATCTCTCTAAAAAAAAAAAAATTTGTGAGTTCCATGTAAAAGTTATCTATCCCCACTTTTAATTAGTTGAAGGTTTAAACTGAAAGTAACTGGCAATAAGTTGATTTCTGTTTTGACGTATTATGAAATATTTATTGCCTATGAGCATTAGTTTAATTTTTGAACAATAAAAATAAGGCAGAGCAGTAAAATATTTTAGTAGTAATAACCCAGCATCATACCTCACTGAAAACTCATGATTATTAGTCATGACATGAATCCATATGCAATTAAGTAAATGGAAAAAGAAAAATGAATAGCCAGAAATTTCAGGTCAAAAGCTTAAGTTTTTACATGGATACGGATACAGGAAAAACATGATTAGGATCAACTAGAGAAGAGGAATTCTAGAGTAAACCAGCACAATTCAACAGTGAACTACAAATGACAGCTATAACTACGCGCTTCCCTTATGAGGAAATGCCTCTGAATAGACAAACTTGAGCAAGAATGAAAATCGCACACAAAAGATCTCAGGAAACTTGAACTCTGCTAAGATCCTATATGGCCAAGCTATGAGCAAGCAGATGACAGTTCCTCAGGCATGGGGAGGGCAGCACCAAGGGGGAGGGCAAAGGAAATAGCACTTGGATTATGTGCCAGGTGTCTTCACATACCTTAATTCAAAGAGAAAAGTAATAGTTTGTGCCCAAAAGCATTCACAGAATGGTTTTCTCCAAAGACCAAACATATGCTCAGACACACAGCCTTGAGAAAAAAGCACATGCAAGAACAATTAGCCTTGCAACTGTAATTTAAGAAACAGTATAAAGGACACCAAGAAGCTTCTTTTCTTCCTTCTCACATCGCAAATGTTCTATCAGTGAAAGAGAGAAAATAAAAAACAGTTTTTCAATATATTGAGGCTACTCCTTGCTTAATAAAGCAAGCCAGAGTTGCCAAGAAGCCCGGACTTAGAAGACAGGGAATTCTCCTTTCTGCCTGAAAAACTTTCTAAGTTGTGACATCACTAACTCAATTATGCATGTCTGTGAAGATGGCATTAAACAGGTGGATCTGAGCATTTCAAATAGATCTGGCATGAAGCTATTTCTTGCTCAAAAATTTCCGCTCACTCACGCAATGCACAAATTGCAACGTTGAGGTTGAAAACAGGAAAAATCACTTGGCTTAACACCAAGTACTTCAGGGCGTTGCAGTTTCTGCCCCTGGCCTGCACAGACCACAGAGAAGACATGCCCGGAATGCCACAAGCACAACTCGGGACACCACTCGACACCTTCACGAGGGAGGGTAAGTCCCAGGGCACGAACCAAAGAATTACAAAACTGGTTAGTTCTAAGAGATCCTGTCTGTTAGAAAATAACACTACGATCGCTTAAGCAAGAAGCCCCTAAAGAAATGCTTTACCATCGACATTCTTTATAGCAGGAGGAGGATATTGGGTGGAAAAACAGAGATGTCAACCAATGCTTTGAAGAGTAATTCATGAGTTGAACCCAATGTGGACAAGTTTTAGGAATAATTAACCAATTTATTTTATTTACATCTTACAACTTATGCATGCATACAAGTGACATATGACAATAATCTATTTCTAAAGTCTGAGAGCTTTTCCAGTAAGTACAAAACAAAAATTCTAAGTGATAAGAAAGCGTTGTGTTTAATTAACAGTGGTTTTCTTTTTCTTTGTTAGCTATATATAAAATAATTGGTGCATCTTAAAATTATGATATCTTTGATGGATAAAATATGGTAGGCTATGGTAAATACAGATATATAAACATGCATTTATGATATATGACCACTGATGTAAACTCCACAAATACCAAATACTAGAATGATAGGGATTCCCTTTGACACTCAAGCATGTAAACTTGGGGTCTGTTAATAATTTTTAAAGTAGATTATAAACATGAAGTATACACCATTCCAAGAAGACATTAGGTTTAAATAAAAGTAGGTTCAAAGGAAATGCAGAAAAATTTATGTGACAATACCATAAATATAAGAAAAATACTTTGGTTGCATCTAACCTTAGTTTAGGTAACATCTGAAAGGAAAATCATATGCCCTGCATCTGTCTCCCCATGACACATTACTTGGGTACCTATTAGCAAAAGAATCATGGACTGGATAAACCCCAATGTTACCTATCAGAGCCTAGTACAGATGTGACTTTTACGTTCCAAATATTTTAGGTTCAGAGCATGAACAGCCACATTAAAATACAGGTTTTTTAGCGAAATAAAGTAATCATAATAGGGACAGGGAAAGGCGTATTCAACCACTTAAGCAGTAACCATTTCCACAAGACTAGACAGAACTATACCAAATTTCTAAAGCCATCACCTCTCACATAGAAGTTTGCTTCAAATCTGTTCCAAGCCTGATCTTCAGCCCACTTATCCTTTGGGGAGGTCTGCACTCGAAGGTCTTGACTCCTATCCCTGCCCAAACCGTTCCAGGCTTTTCTCCACGTGCTGTGCGGAATCCTGCTGACTTCAGAGGCTGTGCTCCATGTGTGGTTACACACATGGCTGAAAAGTTTAAAAATGCTTGGCCTTTATTAGAAACTCACATGCACCTAAGCTTTTTTAAAAAAGACCTTAGAAAGGCTTCAGAGAGGAAGCAATATGTAAACTTCAACCTACCAATCAATTCCTCTGAACACTTGTGTGAGATTTTTGAGATAAAGGATAATCATTCCCACCTCGGAATCCACATTAGCTAGTACAACCCTCTGTATACAGCAAACACTCAGTAAAGTTCTAATGAATTGAATTAAAATGGAAGGAACAGGAAGAGCAAAAGCATTCTAGATGGAAGAAGCAGGATGGGTAAAGACACAAGGGAGAGAAAGCACAAATGTTCCAGAAAATGGTACCTATGGTGTGTGAGCGAGAGGAAGAGAAGACTGTGCTGAAAAGTAGTTGGTGGCCAGATCGTGGAAAGCTTTCAATGTCATGCCAAGGAGTTAGGAGTTTTTTGGGGTTTTTTTATTTTTTTTTTTAAGATTTTATTTATTTATTTGAAAGACAGACACAGCGAGAGAGAGGGAACACAAGCACAGGGAGTGGGAGAGGGAGAAGCAGGCTTCCAGCTCCGCAGGAAGACCGATGTGGGGCTCGATCCCAGGACCCTGGGATCATGACCTGAGCCGAAGGCAGATGCTTAACGACTGAGCCACCCAGGCGCTCCAAGTTAGGAGTTTATTATGTAAGAAAAGGGAATGGTGGTGATTAGGGTTGTGCAAGAGTATTTAAGATGATTTAGAAGGGGGTTAAATAAGCTGTTGTGATAGAGAAGAAGGATGTAAGTCCTGAACTGGGGCAACAGCAACAGAAATGGAAAAGCACCATCAGAGAGCAAAGGCACCACTCAAGTAGAACCCACAAAATTTAGTAGATATGGGGAGAGGAGAGTTGAAGAAAATATGAAAGTTTCAAGGTTTATTGAATGTGACAACAGTAAAGTCCATCAATACACATAGGAAATGAGCTAGCTATCTGGGGAAGATATAAATCTATTAGTACAAGTATGAGCATTTAAGTTGAAAGAAATCTCGGCATACATCGAGACTGATGTGAGAATGGGATCCAGGCTCAAAATCCCAAAGTCATCTGCCCAGCTCAACCCTGATAATGGGTGAGATCATAGAGGAAAGAAGCTACTATTGGTAGTTATAAAATATGAGAAATTGTTTTTGTTCTGCCCTAGAGGAAACTGTATGAATGTGAATGTTTCTTCCTCCTTCCTGATAACAAAACTGTCTGATATTTCTCTTTTCCCCCTGACTACCAGGGTGCTTACATGAGTTCAATTCTACAATTATGTTAATCTTTATGTTTGGAAATTTTCTCTTGTCCATTTCTTGGTCTAATCTTAGTTACTTACTTTTCTTGGCCCTGCCTCTTTACTTCTATTTTATTGTTTTATTTTCTATGTCCAATACTTCCATAAATATTTATTACAAAAAAATGAGTCAATGAATGAATGAATATGGTTGGTAGGAAGCCACCTCAAATCCTTTGTGGAAAAGCAGGATTTAAAAGTTAAATTAAATATTAATTTAATTTAAATTTAATTTAAACTTAAATTAAAAAATTGTTTCATTTGCAGGGTGATAGCTAACTTCTTATGAATTACAGGAATGTTTCTCTCTTATTAAGAAAACCTGCTAGATATTAAATGTCTGTTTTTTAAAAAGCAAATTAAGGGATGATTAATTTCATTATAAAACAATTTAGGCACACAAAAGATTCTTGCTCTGAATTAGAACTTCCAGAGACAAAATAAAAAAATTTTTCTTCAAGCAAGAATTAGAAACTTTTAGCAAGGGGCACCTGGATGGCCCAGTCGGTTAAGTGTCTGACTCTTGATTTCAGCTCAGGTCATGATCTTAGGGTTGGGAGACCAAGTCCCGTGTGGGGTTCGCACTCAGCACAGAGTCTGCTAAAGATTCTTTCTCTCTCTCTCCCTCTGCTCCTCCCCCAGCTCACGCATGTGCTCTCTCTAAATAAATAAATAAATAAATAAAATATTTTAAAAAAACTTTTGGCAGGCAAAATCTGACAAAGCATCTCTAACATAATAATGCAAAGCATTAAGAAAACACTATTAACTAATGTTCAATTTATATACCATTTTTTTAATAGAGAGGTAGGGATGTGGGGACTGGTGGGTGGGAGAGGGAGAGAAAGAATCTTAAGCAGGCTCCACACCCAGCTCAGAGCCTAATGCGGGGCTCTGTCTCATGACCCTGGGATCATGACCTGAGCCAAAATCAAGAGTTGGACACTTAAACCAAATGAGCCACCCAGACACCCCTATATACCATTTTTTAAAGAGAGAAGCTACTGAAAAAACAAGTCACACAACGACAATTCAACAATAAACATTGTACCCCATTCCAAAGAGAGGTGTTTGTTGTGTGTGTGTGTGTATATATATACATATATATGTATGTATGTATATATATATAGTATCTAAATTATAATCTCCTTGTGCTTGTCTTGGTTCTAGCCTAAAAGGAAAGGGCCCTTTCTAAGCTCAGAGGCCTCCACTTAATACACTATGCTTCCACAAGCCCTATCTGTTCTATAGATAAATGATAGTTTGTCCTCTACCCAGCAAGCCCTAATGTAAGCTCTGTTAGCTCCTTTTAACCACAAGACCAGTTACCAGGTTCTTGTCCTCCTCACTGGCACAACTCCTTAATGTGCAGGCAGTTGATGGAAAATATGCAGGGTAGATCTGAATTTTACATATTCTCCTTCTACATTTGGTGTAGAATTCACCCACCCATGGGTCTAAACGAAGAAGCATACAAGTCATTCTGGAGAAATATTAACCTTTTAGAAAAACAACCTTCAGTTATAGGTCTTCATAATTTGTCTTAAATGTAATGCCAAAAAATGCAGCATTTTATTTTTTTTTTAAAGATTTTATTTATTTATTTGAGAGAGAGAATGAGATAGAGAGAGAGAGCATGAGAGGGGGGAGGGTCAGAGGGCGAAGCAGGCTCCCCGCTGAGCAGGGAGCCCGATGCGGGACTCGATCCCGGGACTCCAGGATCATGACCTGAGCTGAAGGCAGTGGCTTAACCAACTGAGCCACCCAGGCGCCCCAAAATGCAGCATTTTAAATAGAGCAGGTGTCTTTGCAATCCTTGCAATGGAGATGATCTCTTAGGCATGTTTTGCTACTATTTTTTAAACTATCATTTCTTGAGGAGTCTATGTACTAGACATTTAAAACCCACTTTTTAGACTTTGTAAAAGGAATTGAGATAATGTATATTAGTTCCATTCTGCAGACAAGGAAACAAAGATAGAAAGCCATGTAAATACAAAGGCCCTTGGCTTTTTGTGCTTACAACACTGTCTCTCTGGATAATTCTTCTGTGTTCAAAGAGCTCATCAGTTCAACAGGGCTCTGAGCATCCCCAGTCTTTCAACATATATTCAGTGAACACCTTCTATCTGTGGGCTTAGTGAAGCCTTCTAAGAAAGAGATGATAGCTGTGTCTTGAAAGGTAAATAGAGTCAGGCAGAGAGTTAGTTATTCTAAAAGAGAGTTGAATAGCAAGAGTATGGATTTGAGTATGTTGGAACCTCTGTGGCTACTAGAAAATTCAAAATTATTTATGTGGCTCACATTATATTCCCATTATTGGTAGATGTTGTGAGGATAATGGACTGGAGGCAGGCAAAGGAGAATCAGGGAGATGGATTAGTAAGCTTTTGCAGTTGTCTAGGTGGGTGATAATGACAGTTTTGATTAGAATGTGGCAGTGGAAATGGAGAGAAGTGTAGATTCTACATCTATTTTGGAAGTAGAGTCATCATGACTTGCTGATGGATTAGATAAGGGAAGGGTGGGATAAAAAATGATTTACAGGTTTTTACTTTGTGACTAGATGGATGGAGTTGCCCTTTCCCGAAACGGGGGAGACTGAAGAAAATGTTGGGAGCAGAATATCAAGAGTATGGATTTGGGCATGTTAAGAGCCTGTAAGATATCCAGATGGTTGGATATGAGAGTCTGGAGCAAAGAGGAGAGTTTAGCTGAAGATATTAATTAGTAGTTGTCAGTATTTCGTTGATATTGAGAACTTTAAGATTGTACAGCAAAAACTATAAAACATCAATGAAAGAAATTTAAAAAGACCTAAATAAATGGAAAGACATCCTATATTCATGAATTAGAAGACTTAAAATTGTTGAAATGATAATATATCGCAAATCAACCTGCAGATTCCATACAATCTCTATAAAAACTCCCTAATTCCAGGGGCACCTGGGTGGCTCAGTCGTTAGGCGTCTGCCTTCGGCTCAGGTCATGATCCCAGGGTCCTGGGATCAAGCCCCGCATCAGGCTCCCTGCTCCACGGGAAGCCTGCTTCTCCCTCTCCCACTCCCCCTGCTTGTGTTCCCTCTCTCACTGTGTCTCTCTCCGTCAAATAAATAAAATCTTAAAAAAAAAAAAAACTCCCTAATTCCAAAACGTACTACACTACTCAAAACAGTGTAGTACTAGCATAAGGATAGACATACAGTTCAGGAGAAATAAACTATTACAGGGGCGGCAGGGTGGCTCAGTCATTAAGCGTTCAACTCTTGATTTCGGCTCAGGTCATGATCCCAGGGTTGTGAAATCAAGCCCCAAGACGGACTCTGCACTGGGCATGGAGTCGGCTTAAGATTCTCTCTGCCTCCCACCTCTCCCTCTGCCTCCCACCTCTAAAAACAAAACAAAATAGGAAAAAAACTATTACATTTATGGTCAGTTGATTTTTTTTTTTTTTTAGAGAGAGAGTGTGAACATGACCTGGGGGTGGAGGGAGGGGAAAGGGTAGAGGGAGAGGGAGAGAGAGAATCTTAAGCAGGCTCCATGCCCAGCACAGAGCCCGATGCAGGGCCCAATCTCACAACCCTGGGATCGTGACCTGAGCTAAAATCAAGAGTTGGACACCTAACCAACTGAGCCACCCAGGCACCCCTATGGTCAGCTGATTTTTGACAAGAGTGCCAAGACAATTCAATGGGGGAAAGAGTGACCTTTTCAACAAATGGTACTAAGACAACAGGATATCCACATGCAAAGGAATTTGGACCCCTACCTCAAACCATATACACAACTCACTCAAAATGGATCAAAGACCTAAACCTAAGAACTGAAAACTATAAAACTCTTAGAAGAAAGCACAGTGTAAATTTTGGTGACTTTAGATTCAACAGTGGTTTCTTAGCTATGATACCAAAAGTACAAGCCACAAAAAGAAAGTTAGATAAACTGGGATTCATCAAAATTGAAAACTTTTGTGCTTCAATGGGCACTAGTAAGAACATGAAAAAATGATCCAGAGAATGGGAGAAATTTTTTGCAAAGCATATATCTGATAAAGGAATAGTGTCCAGAATATATATGGAACTCTTATAACTCAACAATAAAAACATAAATTATCCAATTTAAAAATGGGCAAAGGATTTGAATAGACATTTCTCTAACATTTCATGAATAGAGGATGCCTTTCCATCTATTTAGGTCTTCTTTAATTTCTTTCAATAATGTTTTGGAGTTTTTGCTATACAATCATAAAGTTTTAAATGTCAATGAAATACTGACAACTACTAATTAACATCTTTAGTTAAATTCTCTGTGCTACACATTATAAAAAAATAAAAAGAAACAAGTAAATTTAACAGTTCATTTTAATTTAGCCCAGTCTCTCCAAAATATAAATATTTCAATATGTAATCAATATAAAAAATTAATGAGACAATTACATTCTTCTTTTCATACCAAGGCTTTGAAATTTGGTGTGTACTTTTCATTTATAGCACATCTCTACTTAGAAGCTTAATTTTCATCAGAAATACCTGATCTATATTTAATGTTATAAACATATAGTTGAAAAAATATTAGAACATACTTAAAAGTTTTCCAATAACTGAATCAATTATGCTTTTAAAGCTTTTTTTTTTTTTTAAAGATTTTATTTATTTGACAGCGAGAGACACAGCGAGAGAGGGAACATAAGCAGGGGGAGTGGGAGAGGGAGAAGCAGGCTTCCCGCCGAGCAGAGAGCCCAATGTGGGGCTCGATCCCAGGACCCTGGGACCATGACCTGAGCTGAAGGCAGATGCTTAATGACTGAGCCACCCAGGCGCCCCGAATGAATTATGCTTTTAAATTTAAGTTCAAAATTACATAAAGTTGAAAATTCAGTTTCTCAGTAGCAGCCACATGGAGTTGTGACTACAATCTTAAACAGCACTTACCTAGAGTAATCTTTTTTAGATATAAATTAGAGTATGTCACTATCCTGATTAAAATCCTTCCTGCAGTTGCTTACCATTGCAGTCCAGGCAAAATTTAAACTATTTTTTACACCAACAAAGTCTACCTAAACTCCCTTCTGCTACTTTTCCTTGCCATAATTCCCCCTAGCTCAACTTACCTTAAATTCCTACAACACACAGAGCTCTTTGACACCTCAGAGACTTAACACATACTATTCCTTCTGCATGGAATGCTTTTTCCTAGCTCTTCCCATATCTAATGCCTTTTCCTTCAGCTGAAATATCACCTGACCAGCCAGGCTTCCTTGATCAACCTATAAATAATATCCCTCTCTGTCATGCTCTAGCACTGTGTCATGATCATTTCTGTCATGGCATCCATACTAAGTTATAATTATACACTTTTTATTTGCTTGTTGTTGATCTTTTCACTATACCACATGCTCTTCAATGACCGGGAGTATGCTTGTTCACTTATTAATGCCTTTCTGCTGCCTAAGACAGTGCCTGGCACACAGAGTGTTCAATAAACAACATCATATGCTGCAGATAAATCAGTATGACAGAGGTTGAAACCTCTCTATTGTATTTGTTGACTCATTCACTCAATATTTATTCAAAAGTTACTATATGCCAAAAGTGACCCAGGCTCTGCCCTCAAGAAGCTCAGAATGATAATGATAGAAGTAGATAAATAATTTAATACAATGTAATAAGTATAACATTAGAAAACTACTCACAGTTATGATGCCTAGAAGAGAGACAAGTAACTTGGGAAAGATGAGAAAGTGGAAGGTAACTGAGGTACCCAAGAGAAGAGGAGAAAGGAAACTTGAGTTAAAGATAATAGGAGCTAGCCTGGTGAAGGATCACATTGTTCCTTATAAAGGGACTCATGTGATACAGGCAAAGAAATGTGAAACAGCATGGTGAATGTGTACAGGGCATGAAAAGCAGCTGGATCCAGGCATAACAGATAACCTGGAGAGGCTGGGTCATTGCAGGGCCTTTTATGCCATGCCAAGAACCTTGGATTTTATGTGGTTGGCATTAGGACCTGAAGAGTTTTCACCAAGATAGTGACATCATTTAATTTTAATTCCATATCAATCATGCTATGGCTGTGTGGAAGCTAGGTTATAGGGTTACAGATGGCAAAAGCATAAAGTCCATTGCTATAGTCCAGGAGATGAATGATGCCAACTTGAACCCAGTGGTTGTAGAAATTAAGCATAGGTGATCAATTTCAGAAATACTTAGTAAAATAAGCTGTTTAAAAATCATCAGTGACCTTGGCAAGGGCAGTTTCAGTATGCTGATGGGAATGGAAGATACATTTTTTTTAAATTTTATTTTATTATGTTATGTTAATCACCATACATTACATCATTAGTTTTGGAAGATACATTTCATTCCTTATCCACAGCTGCAGAAATCACAGGAATTGTGGAAGTGGTAATTATAAGCTCCCAAATCTGATTGCTTATTAGGAGCACCAGGAGAACTTCTGAAAAATACAGATTTTGCTGGCTTAACTCCAGACCCACTGAGTCAGTCACCATGAGTCGAGCCCAGGAACCCTTATTTTGACAGGTCCCTTTAGTAAATCTTACACAGATATCCACATATTTGCCTTGGGAGATGTTGGGATAGACCAGTCTGTCAAGTATATTTAAACCTTGTAATTCAAATCTATTTGATTCCTGGGTTCAGACAGTAAGAGTTCAGAAAGTAAAGGTTGCAAAGATAAGGAAGGAGCTAAGCCAACAGCAGAAGAGGGCAGAGGTTAAAATGGGAGAATCCTAAGTAGATTTATAGCATTAAGAAAATGGATAGAGAAGTAAAGGTGAGAGAAGTGATAATTAAAAAACTAAGGCACATGGGCTAAGAACATTAGTTTATCAAGCTAAGAGCATTAGTTCATCAAACACAGTCAATTTTATCTCATAAGTATAAAATATAAATCTCTTGAGGTGCCTGGCTGGCTCAGTCGGTGGAGAATGCAACTCTTGATCTCAGGGTTGTGAGTTTAAGCCCCATGCTGGGTGTAGAGATTACTTAAAAATAAAATCTTAAATATATATATCTTACTAAAAGTGAGTGTGATCTTTCATTCCCAGTCATAACCCATCTGAAGTCGGGTCAACAATTTAATTAGTGAAGACTCCATAAAAATTAAGTACCTAAGACAGAAATGTACAAGATACTGTGGGGAATACCAGTAAGGAGTTTGCAGTCTGCCTCGGGGACCAAAAACTCATGTAAATCAGTCAGAAACCTTGAAGTGCCCAACAGCATGGAACCAACCCTAAAGTCATCAAGAGGTCAGAGAAGGCTGCAATCTGGCCTCTTACCTCTGCCTTTGGCCCTATCTCAACTTATCAAATTCTTCCTCTCTAATGCTCATTTCAAAGCCTACCTCTTTCATGAAATCTTTCCCAGACTCTCCAAAGAGATGTGCCATTTTCTTTTAATCATCCAGAACACTCTGTAATTCTAAAGGCCCCCAAATTCTGTCTAAACTTCCATCCCCAGTAATAAACACTGAACTGTTGCTATGCGATAGACACTGTCCTAAGTGTTTCACGTGTATTAACTAATTTAATCCTCATAGCTACTCTATGAGATAGGTCCTACTATTACTCCATTGTACAGAGGAGGCAGCCAAGGCACCAAGAGGTTCAGTGATTTCCTAAGATAACAGAACTATGTAAGTGGCAAAGCTAGGATGTGAATGCAGTCTGGCCCCAGAGACTGCATGTTCTTCAGCGCAACACTTCACGAGTTCTGGAGTACACTCTATGTTAGTCTTCATTAGATTCTGTTGAGGGCAAATACTTTTTAATTGCCTTTTCATCCCAAAGAAAGCAAGTATGCGTTGATTGCTGGAATTCCTTTTGGTCACAAAAGATCATGCTCTGCCCAGCCATGCTCGTTCCTATGTAATCAGAAATGACCACTTTATAACAGAAAAGATGAGAAAAGTGAGAAGAAAACACAACTGCAGAGGAGTGGAAAACAAAAGTTACATAGGTAAAATGGTTTGAAAATCACATAGAGATTTGAAAAGGTGGGTGGTAACTGCAAGTTCCTGTGGACAGTGACATGAAAGTTGTGTATTGGAAAATTAATCTGAAAGCAGCAATATTGGCATGGAACGGATGAATGAGAAACAGAGGAAATGGGAGAGCAAGATGCTGTCAGAGTTCTCTAGGTGTAGGGGAGGACCTGGACTAGAATGTTCCGAATAAGGAAATTCCAATATGTATTAAATTTAGGAAGAGGATTTTAGAAATGAAAAAGAAGACAGATTTTTCAAGAGCTTTTAGGCTAGTACACCACTGAAAAAAGGTGGATAGTTAAAGCAGATTTTAAAATCAAGCTGTTATTTCCATTTTTTTAAAGATTTTATTTGTTTATTTGATAGAGACAGAGAGAGAACACAAGCAGGGGGAGCGGCAGGCAGAGGGAGAAGCAGGCTCCCCGCTGAGCAGGGAGCCCGATGTGGGGCTCCATCCCAGGACCCTGGAATCATGACCTGAGCCAAAGGCAGATGCCCAACCGACTGAGCCACCCAGGCGCCCCCAAGCTGTTATTCCATTTTTTTCAAAGAATAATACAATTTATCACTAAAACAATTTTATTCATAGCTGCTTCATGGAACTAGTCATTCTGTGAGGTATTCCAGTTTTTTTACATCCACAGCTATTTTTTGAAGGCCTAGAAAGGCTGGACCCTGGGAGGTCTTAACCCTTTTATATGTCTGACACTTGTTATCTACTTAGAAATAGTCTATAGAAAACATACATTTTTTTTAAAGCCAGGTTGCTCTCTGACACCCAGCAAGCCAAATCATAGACTTTAAGTTATAAAGGAACTTCAAAGTCCTTTTGCTCAAGCTGCCTCCCATCTACACCTTGCCAAGGAACCAGTCAGTCTTTAATCCCTGGCCTCTATCCTTCCGGTGATGGAATACTTACTGCTTTACAGGGACACATTCCATTTCTTAACTCTTCTGTTGAGTAATCTCCCTTACGTTAAGTTTAAATCTGTCTACCTGTAACTTTTACCCATTTGTTCTGTGTCTTCTAGGGACATAAAGTCAATCTAATCCCTCTCCAATTACCAGCTCCTCAAATATTTGGAGACAACATCATGACACCACCAACTACTTTCTAACAAATGCCTCACATTAGAATCGTTAGCCTGGTTACCCTAATAATAAGAGCACAGTGCATATCAACCCTTGTACCCTACTGGGTCACCAAGTTACTTGAAGGAGCTGTTCTATACGAAGAGCCTCACATAGTTTCTGGCATATAGTAGACTCTCAAAACTATGACTGTAAATGACTCAGTGAATGAATAAATCCATCTGCAAATAGAATTTTCAAACATATTCTTTCTCAACTGGTTTTATCATCTACCTACAACCAAACAAGCTTATTAAATTCTCTCTGTCCTCAAAAATCAAATAAATGTCATATGAAGAAAATATAAACCCAGAAATAATCTGGCAGGTATTCAGGTAAATGAAACATCTTAACAAGTAAGAAACCATAATGGGGGGGACAATTTTTATCGTATATCCTTTTGAAATGTCTGAGTTTTTAACACATGTACCTATTCTTTTTTCAATTAAAACATAGTTAATTTAACAAAATAAAAATAATAAAATTATCTCGATTTTAGGTCGCCTAGTAAAATAGTATGGTATAGTGTGAATTGTGCCTTCTATAATAAAAAGATTTGTCCTACCACACAAATATAGAATCATCAAATAAATGACTAGAAATAATATTAGACTTAATCTAGTCCAGAGGCATTCAACAATTTTGAGAACAACTGTAGTAAGAAATAAATTTCATACTGCAGCATGATATACATATACAAATACATAACTAATACAAAAGTTTCCCAATAATGTATGGTACTTATCATTACTACTTGGGATGTACACTGATATTTTTTAAAAACTGTCACAACCCATTAAATTGATACCATGTCCTGCTAATATGTCATACCCACAGTTTGAAAAACACTGATCTAGTCCAACACCAATTTATTGGTAAAGAAGGTACAATTCAGCTTGGAAAAGTGGCATATACAGAATCACATTGCAAATTCATACAGCATTAAATGAAAATGAGAAATGAAATGCAGCTCCTGACTTCATGGAAGCTGCAAAGAGTTGAGCAGACAGACGACGCAACCAATTGTGCAGTAAGATCCCTGTGCAGGAAGGTATGAACAAGGACCCGAGGAGGGGCCTCTAAATCAGATAGGAAGAGCTGAGGAAGACCAGCAGGGTGATGGATATACTGGACTAACCCCAGCTCTCATTGCTTTCACCCATGGTGCCTCAGCTTACCTGAGGTAACCCTTTAACATCCATCTCAAACTAAATAACTCATGAATATTCCTAATTCCCTCAGCAATTAAGATTTTATCTGTTTTTTCTTCCTATCTCCCTGCAATATAGTAGACACTCACACTCACACTAAGCAAGACTTCCTCCTTCCCATTCCTGCTCTTGTTCTTGAAGTAAGAGACTCATAATCCTTCTACCATTTCCCTTCTCCAACAACTTAACAAAAAATCCCTGAGGAAAATATAATATTCATAGTAGATAAATCAAATCAAGTATTCCCCCCCCACAGTTTCGCATGTTTTTTGTTAGGATTAAGTAAACAGATCATGTAAAGTTTCTTAAATTGAATCCACAAGGACTGTAATCAGTATTCAAAAAGTTATACTGGTATTTCTAGATGAAAATGCAAAAGTCTCACCACACAATGGTTGTTGTCCAGGAAGGAGCATTCAGAATCGTAATGCTAGGATCCATGAAAATAGACTGCGGGCCTTTCCCCATCTTTTAAATATATGAAAAGGATGAATCTCAGTTTTATTAACCAGAAAACAGAAAAACACACACACAGATCTCTAAGGTTCCTCTGGATAAGACACCCAAAGCTATTCTTACACAAATGTTCTGAGGCATACCTAGTAACACAAAGATAATGTCATTCCAAATGGAACCAGTTAACTAGCTCGAAGCTGAAATTGGTGGTTAGTAAGCTGTGAGAATGTCAATCAAGTCAGAATACGAGTTTTTCCACTGAAAATAGTCACTGGATATTACTTCAACTTCTACTATACAAACTGCAGTACTTCTCTAAGGTCTAATAACACCAGACACAACTATTTCTCTGCCTTACCTCCTGATCCCTTGGCTATAGATCTTTTCTGTTCCTTGGGCTTAGCTCATACTCTTACTCAGTAGTCCTGCTTCTCCAGTTGGACTCTCCAATGTTTTTCCTACTCCTACCCCCAGCTTTGCCTACAATTTCATCTAATATTTCCAAAAGATACAGATATGCTATGAATGGTTTACTCCATATCATCGAATCAAATACTTTCTTTAAAATTTATTCTCTGGGAGAACGAAGGAAAATTTCAGCAAAATTCATTTTAATTCTACTATTGCAATGTTATTAATTCTATTGCATTCATTATCTCTAGTATCACCATTTAAACCCTAGCATGTCACTTAACCTTTTCTAGCTCAATCTTCTTCATTTCTGAATTGAAGTTAATAAAACAAGCCTTTACTCTCCTTTCAGGGATATTGTAAGGATTAATAAAAGAATAAATGGAAAAGTTCTTTGGAACTCTTGGGAGAAAAGAACACACAAACTGGATATAGGTCGTTTTATGCTGTTTAACAAAAGAAATACACTATGGTAATGCTAAATGTGGGCAATGCTTTCTCTAAAGAAGGCCCATATATACCCTAAGTTATTATGATCTAAAAGTTAGTATCTTGATGAAGCTGTAATTTCCAACATGCACAAAACAGAGAATTTGCAAAGATGCATTAGTGTCTATCATCTCTCCTAAATTTATTTTTGTTTTTAAAAATATTCAGAAAACCTCCAGTCTAGATAAAAGACTTAGACTAGTAGCCATTAAATGGGTTTTAGTACCAATTCCAATGTGAGGAAGGGGGTTCCCAAACCAACAAGCAGTGCTCTGGACATTAGCTGGGTGTCATACAATTCAATGCAATCCTGACACCATACCCAGAGGCAGCATCAGATTCCAAGGTTGAGGGCTCAGTCTCACAAGGCTGTACCCCGACACCTCAAATGCCAATCTGAACCTCCTTGGGTTCAATTAATTTGCTAGAGTGGAGAGAAACATTTAACTTACTAGATTACCAGTTTATCATAAAAGGATATAACTCAGGAACAACCAGATGGAAGAGATGCATAGGGCAAGGTATGGGAAAAGGGCGAGGTGCTTCCATGCCCTCTCCAGGTGATCCAGACTCCCTAAATGCCCATGTGTTCAACAACTCAGGAGCTCTCCGAACCCAGTCCTTTGGGTTTTTATGGAGGCTTCGTTACATAGCCATGACTGATCAAATCATTGGCTATTGGCAACTGATTCAACCTCAAACCCGTCTCCTCTCCCAGGAAACTGGGGGATAGGACTGAAAATTCCAACCCCCTAATCATGGGGTAAGCTCCACTGACAAGCAGCCCCCATCCTTAGGTGTTTTCCAAGTCACCTCATTAACATAACAAAAAGACACCTTGCTCACTCTCAACACAGGAAATTCCAAGGGTTTTGTGAGCTGTAAGACAAGAACCATGGATGAAGACCAAATAAATATGAGAAATATATTTTGGTCATATGAAATAAAATCTTAAAAGGGGGGGGTACCTGGGTGGCTCAGTCAGTTGAGCATCTGACTCTTGATTTTGGCTCAGGTCATGATCTCAGCGTTGTGAGATAAAAAACCCCACACTGGGCTCCACACTCAGCAGAGTCTGCTTGTCCCTCTCCTTCTGCTCCTCCCCCCAAATAAATAAATAAAATATTAAAATAAAAAAAAAGAAATATATTTTGGTCATATGAATGATCAAATATATATTTTTCTTATAAATCATCATATCACAGTCATCATTCACTGAATGCATATTATGGGCCATACATTATACATTATCTTACTTAGAACTCACACACGCACATAAAAAAATAAATTCTGTATTACTATGCCTATACTGCAGATGAGGAAATTAAGTCCCAGGGAGGTTCAGTGCCTTGCTGAGGAGCATGTTACTAACAAGAGTCAGAAGTGGGACTGAAACACCAGTGAGCAAAGCCTGCACTCTATTACCAGGATATGATGAGTCCTTTTCAAATACTGGCTTTTTGAGATCGAAGAAAAGAAATACCGTAAATAAGATTAGTTACCCACCAAGTTACTAATTTAAATGGATTTGTCTTTTCAATTCCAAGCCACTGAAACAATAGACAATGAGGTCCTTCAGAAGCCCTACCCACTTCTAATAGGTATATATGTGTTTTTCATGGGTATATCATGACCTTGAAGCAGTGGGAAAGGAAAATGAGACCTGTCACAAAAGAGCACTGAGGCACACAGTTTAAATTTCTAGAAATAAAGGACTTTCAGCAGGGATGTCAGAGAAAAACAAAATCTAAACCTGTCCTGTATCATTCACATAATTCATGGATCAAATATATCCTCCTTTTCCTCAACAACTATCTTGCCTTTCTAATCAATTAACATTAAGGATTTAACACAATATTAATGCTTGTTGAAATTAATTATTAAAATAATTTCTATGATATCAATGGGCCTCACTCTAAGAATACAAACAAAAAAGTAAAATATGAAACAGGCAAAATTGAAGGGTGAGGATTTGCTACCCAATACATATCTTTTATTTTACCAAAAAGTTCACTCATTTCTTAAAATAGCAACCTTTCCAGATTTATATTATTTACTTATCCTCAACTTTTCAGAAGCTTTCCTTGGTTTAAGCAAGGTCTATCAGTGACCATCCCAGGCACAACTTTCTAGATATGCCCATCTGTTGGGAAAACATTAATAATGTGTGAAAACATCCACTATTTCATTTAGTCTCTCCCTGGGCCTGTTTCCTAAAAGTCACAAATATACTAATGTATATTATCTCAGCCAAATTACCTGGTCTAAGCCTAAACCTGACAAAAATCCTGCTCCCTGTTTCCTTCCACTGTTCTGTACGGGGGCTGGGGGGATGAAATTTCACTGCTGGTGTGCTATCAAGTAAAATAATAGAGGGAAATGTCAAGGAGGAGGAAAGATTGGTCCAATGGAAAGGAATGGGAAGAGGAGGAGGCAGAGTGAGGGTAAGAGGGAGGCACTTTAAAACAATAAGAGGAGGAAAAGAAGATGATGACCTCAACAGGGCTCCCAGTTCTGAACACCAAGTTCCAAACTCAACTCTGATTCTCTTTCCAACCTTGGGCAAATCTCTTGGTTTCTCTGTATCCTAATGTAGCTCTAGGAAGTTAGCAAAGAAATTAAGACAGAAGAAAGTTTCTTACAGAACCTAGTGAAATGCCTGTCCTTGCTACTGATAAAAGCAAAGCTAAGCTACCTATGACAAAACAAAAACAAAAACAAAACAAAACAAAAACACCAACTTCATATTAATAAACCCTCTAGGGGTGCCTGGGTGGCTCAGTTGTTAAGCGTCTGCCTTCGGCTCAGGTCATGATCCCTGGGTCCTGGGATCAAGCCCTGCATCGGACTCCCTGCTGGGCGGGAAGCCTGCTTCTCCCTCTCCCACTCCCTCTGCTTGTGTTCCTGCTCTCGCTATCTCTCTCTCTGTCAAATAAATAAATAAAATCTTTAAAATAAATAAATAAATAAACCCTCTAATTTGCCAGAACAATGTTTAACTCATGAAATGCAAATCGTTTAGTGTCAACTCTCTTCCTTTACCCTCCCCCACTTCTAAACAATATCAACACATTCCACTCTCAGGTTTGCCTTTAGAACATTTTCCCTGACATTTTGTCTTCGATTTATTTCATTACTTTAACTAAATGCCTTATTGTAAAAAAAAAAAAAGAAGAATAGAATTCCACTCCCTTCAGCATTAGCGCCTTGGAGGTCCTTATAAAGCAGTTGGCCTAATCCAACCCACTCTCGCTTAGCCTTCACTGCATCCAGTTATATTTTTAATCTCTCCAACCTTTCTTCTTTCCTCCTACTCTTCTCTCAGGCCCTCTCCAGTACATGGTATCTCTTCATGATAAAGTGATAGTCTAAATTCAATGCTTTGTTGTGGAGTCAGACACTGAGACACAGATAACCACCTCCCCACTCTGACATCGATACTTCAGTACATGCAGCCTTGAGTTAAAATGACACCAGCTGCCAAATGACACTGGAAACTCATATATCGTCTACTTTCCTCTTATATCCCAATTCAATTTCAGAATTGTGGGTTTTCAAGGTTTTTTCTCTTTTTTGTAAAAATAAATTGACATAGTATAAATTATTTTGTCCCAGTTTGCATTATACCCAACTGCATTTATTTTACAAAACCACTTGAAAATTGAGATCTCACACCTTATGTTGTCAGTTCTCTTTTTATACATACATCAGCTTCTGGGCATTCATACTTCCTACTATATTCTTACCAGTATACTCAGAACTCAATAAATACATGCTCATTGACTTGATTTGCTCATATTTCTCAAGAGTACCAACAGGAGTCATATCCAAGGCTAAATCTCAGCTTGGCCACTTACAAGCCATGTGACCCTCCACAAATTACTCCTCTCTAACCCTGAGTTTCTTCCTCTATTGACATGGGGATGTGAAAACAGGTAAAGTAAGGAAAGCATGGGAAGTATATTAACAGTGTCCGTGCTAGCAACCCAGTAAGGCTAAACAAACACTGGCCTCCTTCTTCCTTCCACTTTATATAAATATGTTTAGTATTATATAATCCATTGGGATTTTTAAATTAATGCTGAGGGGCACCTGGGTGGCTCAGCGTTAAGCATCTGATTCTTGATTTCAGCTCAGGTCACGATCTCAGGGTTGTGGGATTCTTTCTCTCCCTTTGGCCCTACCCCCTCTCTAAAAAGAATGTTTTTAATTAATTAATTAATCAATTAATGCTCAGAGTGGGAGAAATTACAAAGCAGACTTAGAGGTAGGCAAAACTTTGGCCATACAGGAAAAAAATTGGATTATTCTATACAGTACATTAGTTCAGGGCTCTCTCCACTTGGCTCTGGTGGGAGAGAAAAAAAATCATTTTTTCTTTCAGCTGCTTGTAGTCCCCTCAATATCAAATAAATTATATTAATAAATAAAACATCATAATTTAATTCCATTTACTAGCCCTAATAAAAGGTACTACTACCTAAGAAAAACACCTAATATACTAACTGTAGATAACCCAATAATCTCTAGCATAATAGCATAGCTAACTAATAAGTCTCCATTCCTCAAAAGTTCTGGATGACCGCCTATTCAAATTCATTCTTAAAGAAGTTAATCAAGTGCATTTTTTGATATCTGTTAACCAAAAGTAAATTTCAAAACAGAGATATCCTATCCAGGCCAGTTTACCTGGTTGTATTGCTTCTCAGATACTATTAATAAAAAAGAATTACGTTGACTGTAGTACTTAAATCCTACCAACTGTAAATTTGTGAAAACCTGAAGTACATTATGTATGTTAATTCAGCAAAAATATCTTTGTAATTTCAGGTTTTAGCAATTCATTGTTGGATGAAAAAAAGTTCATGTGTCCGATTCTTTATTTAAATGGACTCTTGGGAACCATGAAGCACAATTTTCAAAAATTATCACAACTTAATTGTTAGCACCCATTTACCTAATAATTTTAACACCTGGCATTTGTTGAAAAATATCCACTAATTCAGGTGCTTTGATATTTAAAAAAATACTTTCCCTCAATACAAACCTATTTCTGAATTAAGAAGTTTTACGAATATGAATGCTTCTATGCCTAATCTCATTTGCAATTGGAGAACTCTTCCCTCCTCAATTTTTAACTACTCTCCTGAAATCAGTCAAAGGACTTAAGAATAGTGTCTATCTAAGCCATATAAATGACTTACGGATTTTTTTTTTTTAATTATCTGGTTATGTCCATTGCAACAACAGCATCAAATGGCTATTAAGGTTCTCTCTCAAAAAAACTTTAATTAGATAATCAACATATCTATCTTTCAAACATCATAATTAAATAAATATACATTTGACATTTCCACATTGAAATGCACTCCCTCAGCATAGTCACTTTAAAAAAAAGTCTTTTTTTAATCATTAATCACAAAACCTACTCTAGTTGTACAAAATTAAAAGTCTATTTACCACTCAGACTAGAATAAAATAATGTGGAATTCTCTGCCTATATAATTAGCATTGAAAAACTAATGTTTTTAACAAGTATATCATTATAAAACATTTGCATATTAGCAACTAGTACAGTTTTCATTTAACACCTCCATAAACAAGTTGTATGTACTCTAAACACATACTTAAATAAACAACCCAATTACATGCTGGAGCTCCCTTCAAGAATGTCTAATATAGTAAAGAAAAGTACTTATCTTTTAACTAATGTTGTTTCTGCCTAAGGGGTTGCCTCAAATCTGTGAAATGAGGCAAGGTAGACCAAAATAAATATGAATAATACTATTAATATGGCAGCTTCTTGTTCATTTAGGTGGTGCTTTTAAGTGTGATCAAAGAAAGAAGTTAAAAGTATTTATCAGAGGATTTGGTAAATCTAAGTATGGAGGGAGCAATATGGCACAGAAGTTTTATAGTATGGGATAGAGCCCAGACACCTCAGGTTGGATCCTAGCTCCACTGTTTTTATGTTCAATTAAATTAGCCACCAGCAAGTTACTCAAACTCTCTAAATCTCAATTTCTTCTTCCGTAAAATGAAACTCACACGAGTACCTTCCTTTGTGAGGTTTTATGAGTATTAAATGAGATTACCCATGTAAAAGCCTTTAGAATAGCACCAGATGCATAGCAAGCTCTCAATAAATGTTAACCACTATCATCATCATCTCACTGCACTGTAAAAAAAAAATTGGATATGAAAGTAGGTGAGTAAATTCAGTTCTTCCATACACAAACCAGACAAATGGGCAGACCCCCACGCCGGATAATGAACCCCTATATTCACACCATGGGTCTCAGCTTCTACTCATTAGACCTTACGCTGCCTCTCACTGTCAGTCTATATCTCATCTGAACAACCAAAAGAACAATCTGGTTACTCACACTATATTACATTAATATGTAAATTCATCACTTCAGAAAGAAAATCACAAACAAGTAGTTCATTCATGACTCATTTTATTCATAACAATCTCAAACTTGTCACCCCAAAATTGGATTTTACAGCTACAGTTAAATGAAGTAAACACATTCACAACCAAATTCATTCAGTGCTATCAAAAAAAAGTCAATATATATCTGAGAGAAGAAAATAGTCCATTAAGTATGGATTGTTAAATATTGAGGAAAATGCATCATTATTTTGAAGAGAACAAGGTTAAATGAGAGCAAACACAATTCACACAAGCAATGACCCCTTGTTTTATTACTACATTCGATAACTGCACATACGCCAGAGTCTTAAAATGAAAACAACTACATGTAAAAGAAGAAAGTTTCATCCTTAAAGGAAAGGACCTTATCTTTATTGCAAAATTGCTGGATAACAAAAATATAAAAGGTTATAGTGGAATATGAGTAGTTTTTTTCTGCCTAGGACCAATCTCCTTTCAAAATTGAGAACTCCTTTTTCCCTAAGGTTGGTTTATAATTAGAAATTAGATTCCTCAATAATTCAATGACAGAAACCTTTATTAAAGTCAAATGACCTTTTTAATTAATTTTTTCCTAATATATAAGCTCTGCAAGGCAAGTGTCATCTCTACAGATAATAAAGCCTTTATATATTTATTAAATGAGTTTTTCCCTCTATGTTCACCCTTTGATTTGATATTTTAACAGTAATTAATTATTGGTAAAACTTTTTTTAAAAGTATAACAAAATACTAATGTATTTTGCTAAATGCTCTGATTTGTATAATGCTTATAATGTCCCTATTTTTCATTCTATCATAAAAAACATTTAAGCTAAAATAATTTACTCTTCCATATCTCTTTTTTTGAAATTCTCATTTTAAAAGACTATAGCTAGTGAGGGGAAATGTATACAATTTTATTATAGCATTAAGAAGTGTGTCAGGACAGAATTGAGATATGTGCCTAAAACTGACATTAGGTTCAAAAGCTCTGGACACAAACATTGCATTTATAATACGGCCCATCCAAGTAAATATATGAAAGATGCATAAAAACATGGTAATTGCATTTGAATTACTTACTATTTTAATCTTTAAGTATTTGTTTAAAAAACAAAAGTAGTTAAATGACTATTAGGGTACCATGTTAAATGTCCTGGAGTTTGAAAATTCAAAAATACATTGCCCTCAAGCCTCACTTTCCCTATGGATACCACTCTAAACTTAGTGAATTTCATTGACAATAAATCCAAAAAAGTAAAACCCTTATTAAGTTATATGACTGCCCCACGTATGTTTGAAATCACATTCATCCATCACTTCACCATTAGTCTAAGATGACGTATGCAAAATGTTTTACCATCACTTTCTCATCACTCAAAATGGTAAAACAGAAGTGATTAAGAGACTTAGGCAAAGATACCAGCCAATTGTCAGCAATTTTACTTTTTTATTAGGATTCTAAGCTTTTCTAGTTCATACAAGGAAAAAAAGAAGAGTATCATCAGATACAGCATCAACTGAGAAAGAAGAATATGCACTTTATAGACACTAACATTCCCAAAGGAGATGTGGGAATATCGAAATTTCACACACGACCAAACACTAACAAAAAAAGAAAAAAAGGAACAGGAAACTTCTGACTCTAAAATCACTTAACCAGCCAAATAAAAAGAGTAAAGTACAATCTCTGGATTGTCCCCACTCCGGCCCACTGTCTTACTGCTGTACATTTCTACCTGGTTTACTATAGGAAACAGATTTCAGCTTTCGTAATGCTTTCAAACGGGCTTTTCTTGGCAAATGTCTGCACTCCTCAGGCGAGGCCGTTAAGGTAACTTAATCCCTCACGAATTGCTCAGTGGAAGAAATGCTGATTCTCAATTCAAAAAAATTAATCCTTTCCCTTTTTCTGTGTTAAGAGTCACGATGAAACCCATAACTATAATTTAGATTCAGCATTTTATCTTGAAGACTCGCAGGACAGATGAGAGCGTAGGGAACGGAAGATGCTGGGGGAGGGGGCGCAGAGAGCGTGCGAGAAAGATGCTGGTCAATTCCGAGATGATGCAGGAATGACATGGCATCTGGGCAACACAAGTCCACGTTCACCCCCCTCAGAGTCTGTGCCTCGGTTTCTCTGACATAAGCCTGGAGCTGTGAATAGGTGCACACGCGAACACACCACCTTTTATTCTTCGACTCTTAGGGAGAATGGTGGGGAAGCGTGGCTGGATGAAGCTTCACCACAACAAACGGTTTCTTTCTCCTCGCACCCCGCCTCCCCTGCTAGGGGCAGGGGACGACTGTCTCGAACAGTAGGCAGCTGAGCGGAGCCGAGAACCCGGGCGAGAAGGACAGCATCTCCGCGGGGGGCGGGGGGGATAAAACCCCAAAGCCTCACAGAGAGCCTCGGGGAGGCTGACAGGAAAAGGAGGGGGATGTGGAGCCGGGAAAACAGAGGAGACGGGGACTGCGAAGCTCCCGGGCGCGCTACGCATCCAGGCTACCCGAGGCGGGCGCGCCGGGCGGGGGGGAAGTCGATCCCGGGTGGACCCCCTCCCCCGACTCCCCGACCGGAGGACGGAGAGGAAATGGCTTTGTATCGCAGGATGAAAGACAGACAGGAGGGCCACCAGGCGCGGGGGGCGGGGGGGGAGACGGAGGATGCCCGGAGCCGGGACGACCCCGCCCGCCCCACGGACGCCGCCGCTCTGCCCTCCATTCCGCCTCAGCCCCCGGTCGGTCCTAGGGCTCCCGCCGCCCGGGCGCGCTCCAACGGCCCCAAGCGGGGTCGCCAGCCCCGCCCCCCGCGCCCTGCGCTCTCACCTGCCCACGAAGTTCTCGAGCACCGAGCTCTTGCCCGCGCTCTGGCCGCCCACCACGGCGATCTGCGGCAGCTCCAGCAGGCAGGTCTGTCCCAGCGCCGAGAAGGCGTCCTGCAGACGGTTCACCAGCGGGATCAGCTCCTCCATCTCCCGGTTCCCCATCCTGCCAGCGTCGCCAGCCGCCCGCTGGTCCCTGCTCTCCTCTGTGACCCGGCTGAGGAGCCGGGGCCGCGCCGCCCTTGCCGCCCCTGCCGCGCTGGGTGCTGTCAGCCGGTTCCAGCGCAGACGTCGGATCCCGCCGCCAGCCAGCCGCTCGGCTCCTGACAGCTAACGGCTCGCAGCGCGCCTGCGCGGGCGGGAGGGGCGTGGCCTGGTTCCTCGGCCGCCCCATCCGCGCCCCGCCTGGCTGCAATTCCGCGCGAGGGTTCCCAAACGGACACCTCGGCCCGGCGCGCACGCACTGCCTCCCAGCTGCCGCCAGATGCCACGACCTCTGTCTCCTGCTACCAAGGCTCAGACGCACAGTTACAGCGCTTAGCCAGGGAATCAGCCTCAGCTACAAAGCCAAAGACCAGTGGAAAGCCCTACTGATAACCACTCAGCCCTGTCACCAGCAGTAGCAACCGTACCACCAGCAGTAGCAACCTACCACCAGCAGTAGCAACCGTACCTCACCAGCAGTAGCAACCGTACCTCCACCAGCAGTAGCAACCGTACCTCCGTCGCCGCCAGAGTCACTTCCTAAAAGCAAATCTCATGTTCTCACGCCCTACTTCAGAACCCAGCTCTTCTCAAGGTGGCCGGCCTGTGGAGTCTAAATTCTTCCATCTGACATCCATTTCGGGACCTGCGTAGTCTGACCCTACCTAATTATTCAACTCTAATGATTCCATCTCCCAGCCCCGTCGAAGCAAAGGTGGAGCCTGTCGTGCTTACACCGCACCACTCCCTCTCTTCACTCTACCACACTCATTCGGGCCTTTGCGACTCCTCATGCCATTTCTCCTACCCATCTATCTCCTCCTCTAGGGTCTATCAAAGAGCGTATACTCTGCACACGTTCTGTTAAATTTAGCAAATTGAGACGTGCCTGGGCGTCGGGTCCTGTGCCTGCAGATGGAGACACAAAGATAAATAAATGGTCGTGCTTGCTCAGCCTCCTTAGAGGGTTCCTCTTTTTTTTTTTTTTTATTATGTTATGTTAATCACCATACATTACATCATTAGTTTTTGATGTAGTGTTCCATGATTCATTGTTGGAGTGTAACACCCAGTGCTCCATTCAATACGTGCCCTCTTTAATACCCATCACCAGGCTAACCCATCCCCCCATTCCCCTCCCCTCTAGAACCCTCAGTTTGTTTCTCAGAGTCCATACTTAGGGGTTCCTCTTTACAAACAGATACACATGCTCTCCTGGATTTAATTCATGGGCCTTTTCCTATCTCACGCTTTATACTCTACCTGAGGATTTTGCCCTGGCTTTAATTCCACATACTGACTAGCGACTACAGAAATCTAAATTGCTAGCCCACCTCTCTCCCCTTTACCATAGACTGAACTCCAACTGGTCCTGGACCTCACTATCTGAATGTCCCAAAAGTACCTCTGACTTAACTTATTCAAAACTGAACTAATCTTTTCTAATCTCAGCATTTAATCCTATAAAGTTCCCTTTAACCCTAATAAGACTTGTGTAAAAAATGTCCAAATGACCAAAACACTAAGAATAACCCAAATGTCCATCAAAAGATGAATGAATGAGCAAGTACGGTCTGGGCATACTTCTAAGCAACGAAAAGGAGTGAACGTTTGATACAGCAATAACATAGTTCAATCTCAGATACATTATGTTGAATGAAAGACACCAAAGAGTACATATTGTATGCTTCCATTTATACGAAGTTGTGGAATAGGCAAAATTATCTATGTTGATAGAAATCAGAGTACTGGTTGCTTTGAGGTGTAGGGACTGACTGCGAGAGGCACCCGAGATCTTTGTAAAGTGATGGAAATAGTCTATATCTTGTTTTGGATATGAGTATACATTCGTGGACTCATCGAACTAAACATTTAAGATCTGTGCATTTCATTGTAAATTGTAGCTCAACTTTTTTAAAAAGCCAAAGAGCAAGAAAAAGCTGAATGCATCATCTCCTCCACTGAAGTGTATCCCTAGTAGGGTATCTGCCCAACATACCTTTTCCAGGAATCACCCCTCCATCCACCACATGGTTGTAGTCAGAGTAGTCATGAAGATAGAAGGGCAAAAAGAGCAACTAACCGTGCCCTCCAGCATGCTTCCTATCTCAGCAAGAAGCCTGCCCAGTCCCAATCCAGAATCTGGAAGTCATTCCACTCCTTTTCTCTCTCTCTCCCTCATCCCCTACATCAAGTTGGAACACAAATTATGCCCATTCTACCTCCATAGAACCCACCTCATCCTCTTCATCTTTGCTGCCAGTGCCTCATTTATAACTATCATTTGTTAACTACCTTCTTGTACGCTTCCCATATATACATACCCTGAATAGATCTTCATTGTTTCATTTGGCACATTGCATTGAATCTCCGATTTACATGTCTCTTTCTTCCACTATTGTGATAGGCAGAATAATGTCCCCCTACCAATGATGTCCACATTTAAATCTCCAGAAACTGTGAATATGTTACCTGACATGGCAAATGGAACTTTGCAGATGTGATTAAACTAAGGACCTTGTGATGGGGAGATTATGCTGGATTATCCAGATGGGCCCAGACTAATCACATGGATCCTGAAGAATAGAGAGCCTTACCTGGCTCTTTCAGAGGGAGATGTGATTATGGAAGAATGGTCACAGAGACGCAACTTTGCTGGCCTTAAGATGGAGAAAGGGGGGGCCAGAAGCCAAGAAATGTTGACTGCCTCTAGAAGCTGGAAAAGTCAAGGAAACAGATTCTCCCTGGAGCCTCTAAAAGGAACACAGCTCTGCTGACTCTTTGATTTTAGCTCAGTGAGATCTGTGTCATACTTCTAACCTATAGAGCTGTCAGATAATAAATTTGTGTCGTTTTAAGCCACTAAGTTTGTGCTAATTCATTACAGCAGCCATAGAAAGCAAATACAACTAATGATAAGCTCCTTGAGGGCAAGATCCATCTTTGTGATTCTCAATGCCTAGCACAGTGCTTAGCACCTAAGGACACCATAGTCAATGGGGGATAGACATAAACTATCACAGCACAATGTAGTAAGTGTTCTGATCCAACGGTGATATGGACTGAGCTATGTCTCCTCAAAATTCATATGTTGAAGCCCTCAATGTGGCTGTATTTAGAATAAGGTTAAATGAGGTCATAAGGGTGGAGCACTGATCCAGAAGGACTAATGTCCTTAGAAAAGCTTGCTCTGTCTCTGCCATGTGGGGACAAAGGGAGAAGCCAGCCATCTACAAGCCAAGAAAAGAGTCCTTACCAGGAACCGAATCAGTCAGCACCTTAATGTTGGACTTCCCAGCCTCCAGAATTTTGAGGAAATAAACTTCTGTTGTTTAAGCCACCCAGTCTATGATATTTTGTTATGGCAGCCTGAGCGGATTCAGACACCACATTTGTTTAAAGGAAAAAAGGGGAAACAAGATGGGACTCAGGGAGTAACAATTCCATCTGGGGAGGCCCTGATGATCTGTCCTGCACTCTGCTCTGTGCTGTGAGGAATACAAAAAACTCAGAAGCCCTTGCCCTTAGTATCCCACATTCTAATGTAAAAGACAATGTTACTATGCATTAGACAGAGAATGTATAATCATTATATAAATTTGCATTTCATGTGCACTGAAGCCATGCATGTCATCTCTATTCTCCAGAACTTCTTCAAATCAGTCCCACCCACCTACTTCAAGAAACCAACCTGAACTACTTTTGCTAATTGGTTTCCTTCTTTACTTCCCATTTCCAGAGTCAGTTCTGCAATAACATGGAACCAGGAGAAATTTAATACACTCAACAAGCTTTTCGCATAAATTAATCTAAATAAAACAAACAGCAAAGAAAACGAAAACTCGAAGGGGAAAATCTAAGGGGAATTTTTGACACAAAGACTACCTATACCTTTGAGGGTAGGTGTAAAGCTGAAAAGGGGAGCCCGGTCAGCCACCCCTGCTTCCTGACTGCATCACATGATCACCTCAGCCCTGCTCCAGCATCAAGTGGTGAATACAAATTCCTGTTCTCCAACACACTTGTTTCCAGGCCACAAGGCAGAAGATTCCTAAAGGTTAACCGCCATTTTCAGGTGTGGCTCCCTATCTAAGAAGTTAACTTTTGTTTTGTTTTGTTTTGTTGTTTTTTGTTTTCAAAGATTTTATTCATTTTTTTGTCAGAGAGAGAGAGAGAGAGCACAAGCAGGGGGAGCTGTAGGCAAAGGGAGAAGCAGGCTCCCCACCGAGCAAGGAGCCTGATGTGCGACTCCATCCCAGGACCCTGCGCGACCATGACCTGAGCAAAAGGCAGATGCTTAACCAACTGAGCCACCCAGGCATCCCAAGAAGTTAACTTTTTATGAACACATCAGAACTGTTATTGAAATGAGTATTTTCCTTCAGAGTCATTTTGAGAAGCAACAAGCTTTTTGCAATAATGCTGCATTTCATACAGTATCAGTGGAACATCTCCTTTGAAATTAATAAACCTTATCCAAAAACTCAGACTCAGTATTCTACAGTCACACATCATTTCAGATGAACAGAATATTATCTATGTTGATTTCCTACCAGATTCATAGGACATAGTACCAAATAAATTTTGGCTAATTCTAAGAATTAAATATATATGTTTAAATATATGTATCTTACATAGACATACATTTTAAAATACACTACAAGCTGAAAGCAAACTCTAAGGAGTTAGAAAAGTTTTGAGTAGTGACAACATCTCTGGAAAAATATTTAACCTCTCAAAAAGAGCACATACTTAGGGGCGCCTGGGTGGCTCAGCCGTTAAGCGTCTGCCTTCGGCTCAGGTCATGGTCCTAGGGTCCTGGGATCGAGCCCCGCGTCGGGCTCCCTGCTCCACGGGAAGCCTGCTTCTCCCTTTCCCACTCCCCCTGCTTGTGTTCCTTCTCTCGCCGTGTCTCTCTCTGTCAAATAAATAAATAAAATCTTAAAAAAAATAAAAGAGCACATACTTGAATATATGATTTAGGAATTCGTGGTTTTTAAAAAATCAGTCACATTACTGCAGAGCCACATCTTGTATATCTCCCACGGTGCCTAGCTCAGTAATCAATAAATATTTATGAAACATCTGAACCAAAACTTTAAGCATTTGTCATGTCAATCTTTGTGAGTGTCACTAGGTAAATTACAGTATTACTCTGTGTACAATTTAGGACCTATTCAAGCCCTACAGCTCTTTCTCCAAAGGTTATCACTTGGACAGATTTTAGATCTTACTGCAAATCAGTTTGTCTGCAGGCATCTTTTGAGTTCTGTGAAAGCCAGTGAATGTCCAGTATTTTCAATACCAGACTTTCAATACCATAGCCATCCTAGTTGGCACTTAATCTCTTGGGGCTTCTCTCCTTCAGCCAAGAGCAGGGGTCAGAAAGTAAAGACTCCCAATTTTATTGCCCATATTTTTCCTTAGCTGTCATCAGGGAGCAAAATAACTCTGGAAGAACAACTCCAGTCTCCTACCCTTACCACTCCTGTCAATTTGAGATCTGACAGATGGAATCTCACCAGTAGTCCCATGGAAGCATGGCTGAGTCTACACACCTGCAGGGCAGAAAATACCAATTGGCAAGCTTAAGGGATTAAAACAGAAGGGTTAGGAAGCACTCTCTACTCACTTAAGTCTGATTTAGCAGCCAGTTTGTGCCTCCTTCTATCAAGTAGGTATAGCTGTGTTCTGCTGTAAGCATAATCCACACATACCGAAGTAGACCAGAAATCACATAGGATTCCTTTTAAAAGGAGGGACCCCTAGTGCTTTTTAATTCTCATTTGTTGAATTATGAGTCTTATACAGATAGAGATATACAGGGATAATTATATATTAATTGTATATTATATATAATTTTATATCATCATTAATATAATAATATTTTATGTATATAGGTAAGCTATAATGGCCATTTAAAATATGCTTATAAAGATTTTTCATTGACACAGAGCAATGCTATGAATAAAATATTAAATGAAAACTGCAGGATATAAAATTTTATATATAGTATTATCATATCTGCATAATGGACTCTCTAGGGGGAAAAACTAGAAAGAACTGTGCCCAAAAATTTAACGTTAGTCTCCATGAGAAAACATGGAAAATTTTTATTGCCCTCTTCCATTTTTTCCTCAAATTTTCAATTTAAAATTGAATAAAAATGCCATTTGGCTGAACCATAACTGGTTTGCATACACACCAGCTTGTCAACAACAAAAGTGTTGTGTAATAATATAAGGTGAAAATGACATGGCAAATAGAAGCAGGAGAGTCCACGAGCTCCTTAATCCCCAAGCCTTTGCCACTCACTGGCAGCTAATAACTGGCAAGTGATAACTAAGATTTTAAAATGGAAAGCATTTCTTTCTGACTCAAACAGCAGAAATGTTACAAACTCAGGCCACTACAGTCACTGGAACTATCATTAGCCAAGTACACCAAACTGTAGACTAAGGAAAACTAGTAGGTTTTCCTTAGTAGGTAGGTACCGGAGCTGAATTTTGTTTGCTTAAAGCATATTCCATAATCTATGGCATCAGTAAGCCAGACATAAAAGATTGCATCCTGTATGAATACATTTATATGACATTCTAGAGAAACCAGAACTAATCTGTGATGACAGAAAGCAGTCTGGGGATGAGAGTGGGGACAGGGCATTGACTGCAAGGGGGCATGTGGAATCTCTATCTTGACTGTGCTCATGGTTATGTGAATGTATATGTTTGCCAAAACTCATTGAACTGTAAACTTAAAGTGGTGCGTTTTGTTTTATGTAAATTATACTGCAATAAAAATAATCCATGGCATTTATGGCACACACCTATATGACATGTAATGGTAATACAGAGTATGATAGTCTCAGTCTGGGGATAACCTTAGTAATGGGCAGCCATAATCATGCTGTGTTTTGAGAGGACAAAATTAAATATACCTACTCTCCAAGAAGCTTGTGATGACTCCAAAATTCTGCCAATATAGAGCTATTCTGTTGGGATCTCTGAGTATTACATTGACAGGAAAACATCACTTAGAGAAGGGAAAGACACACCTTACCATTAAAAACTATCTCTTCAGGGGCACCTGGATGGCTCAGTCGGATGGCGTCTGCCTTCAGCTTGGATCATGGTCTCGGGGTCCTGGAATCAAGCCCCATGTCGGGCTCTCTACTCAGCAGGGAGCCTGCTTCTCCCTCTCCTACCCACTCATGCTCTCTGTCGCTATTTCTGTCTCTCTCTCTCTCTCAAATAAATAAATGAAACCTTTTAAAAAAAAAAAAAAAAACTATCTCTTAGAGAAGATTATATTCCAGCAACGTCAGCTCAGGAAGGGGGGCTGGGATAAGAGTGGAAAGCGTCCCATAATCACACCAGAGTGAGAGTGTCCCAGGAAAACTTTCCCCATTGCACATGGTCTCCTCTCTTTCATTTTATAGGAGAAACGTAAACCTTGGAAAAGTTCATCCCCTATGCATCCCTGTGAGGCCCAATTGAACCCTAGTTCATTCCCTCCTGGATCTTTTGCCGAAGATTGTGATAATGAACAACATTGACAGCTTTTAATACTGCTATACACCCACAAACCATTTTCATGTCACAGCTCCTTTTGAAGTATCAACTAACAGAAAGCAATAGAATTCCCCTTTCACAATTAAGAAAACTAAGAGAAATCAAAGACGTTAGCTGACTTGACCAATGTCACATAGGCAGAACTACTACAGATGCTCCCTGATCTGCTTCAGCATACCATACTTGGATTATCCCCATAAGAAAACCTTGAACCTTGTGATATATAGTACCTACATTTGCCAAACCTATATTGAGATTGAAAAATGCATGGTAAGTTACTTTCTGTGAACAAGAGCAGGTTTTATTTTATGTAAATTATTTCAGTTGTCATGACCTAGAGTCAGCAGATTGGGATTCAAGTTCCTACTGGCTGTGTGATTCACTCTCCTAGCCCTTAATTTCATCTGTAAAATGGGAATATTAATATCTGTTCTTCTTAATTCATGGAACTATTGTGAAATCAAATAAATAATGAACACTAAAATATTCTATAAATTGCATGGCATCAAATGACTATTAAATGTTTTATTTATAATTATCCAAATCTACCCAGGAACTGTAAATATATTTTATTAATTACCCAAAGGGTTTTCTTGATCAACTATAATTTTTACATGATTTGCGTGATAAATATGTGATAAAAATACCTTGAAGTATCTTACTATTCATGTATCTCATCAATTTTAGGATTTCTTCATCTGGTAAATTAGAATTGAGAAAGAGTTCACTCTTAGAAAGAGCCCAGAAATAACCAAACAGAAAGTGTAGTTGAAAGTAACAGTTCACTAGGAATCAAGCATGACAAAGTCATAGAAAGCAAGACACGTTTTCACAAATAAGCACAAGCAAGAACATCCAGAAAGCAATGAGTTAAGAGGAAGCAAAAAATGGACTGAGATTGACTTTGATGGAGAAATTATAATTAAGCTTAATTCCTTTACAACTTGTGTTGTTCTCTGTGTACAGTTTGAAAAGAATTTAGAATAGAATCAAGATAGCCGATGACACAAGTATGATTTCTAGATTCTCTGGCAAAATTATGCAAAGGAAGGCAGTATCTCTGGAGCCAAGGGTCTCCAAAAATGCCCACTCTCTGCAGGGCCCTCTTTAGACTTTCCTCAGTGACTGTTTCAGCAGAACTCTCACTCCTACCCTGTTCCCCTCAGCCTGCTAACCCTCCCCCTGGCTAGCATCCTCATTTGCCTCGAAAACTATTTGTAGATCGAAGAGTGAGTCTTTATCAAGACTGCCAAAAAGCAATTCATTGTGAAAAGTCAATACCCCAAAGTCTCATAGACAAAAGGTCAAAACCGAAAACCCTTGATTCTACCACCACATCACTATTCCATCCACCTGTCACTCTGTTTGATGAAATGGTTTCCGTGCTTCCCGACATGACCTTCCAAATCTTCTCCTTTTACAGTAGCCTGAGGAAGTTATTTTCTTTCTGTTTTTCTTCCATCCCCACATAAATTATTTTAGGAGTGTAAATGCTGAAAGATATGTGCTGAGAGAATAGAAAGAGAAAATTCACAGAAAAGGTAACAGGCAGGTTCAACCCCAACTCCCTTTTATGCAATTTATTTATTTTTTTGTTGGTGAAAATTGCTAAACACCTTATTGCTGAAGAACTATGTTCTGAAAAAATGGGGCGCCTGGGTGGCTCAGTCGTTAAGCATCTGCCTTCGGCTCAGGTCATGATCTCAGGGTCCTGGGATCGAGCCCCGCATCGAGCCCTGCATCGGGCTCCCTGCTCCGCCAGAAGCCTGCTTCTCCCTCTCCCACTCCCCCTGCTTGTGTTCCCTCTCTCACTGTGTCTCTCTCTGTCAAATAAATATATAAAATCTTTAAAAAAAAAAAAAAAGAACTATGTTCTGAAAAAATAAAAATTCAGCTGCAAAGTCTGAGCTGTAACTCCAGTGTATAATGCCTCTGAATCCATTAGGGCATGCTCTACTTATATCCTGCTGCAGAACAGGAATTTTACACACACACACACACACACACACACACACACACAGAGAGTCCCTTTCAGGCCATTGACATCTGCAAAACAACAACTCCACCAAGGAGGCCATGATAGCAGCAAGAAAACAATTATGTTTTCTATGAATGAGTGTGCACATGTTTTAGATGAGCCATTTATCATCTCTCCTAATAAAATTCATTTTCTTTTTTTTCTTCCTTTTTTCTTTTTATTTATTTATTTTTTTAAGATTTTATTTATTTGACAGAGAGAGACACAACGAGAGAGGGAACACAAGCAGGGGGAGTGGGAGAGGGAGAAGCAGGCTTCCCGCCGAGCAGGGAGCCCGATGCGGGGCTCGATCCCAGGACCCCGGGATCATGACCCAAGCTGAAGGCAGATGCTTAATGACTAAGCCACCCAGGCACCCGTCTTTTTTCTTTTTAAAAGCCATTTTCAGCAGTGGCTGTTTTGAGAAGGATCCAGTTGAAATGTTGGCACAGCCCCCTCCTCCACTGACACAAATCCCTCATAATCCGAAGGGGTTAGACGCCACAATGAGGCAGAAATTTCCCACTTCCAGGTTGAGATGGACTCTTCACAATTTTTCCGTCCTATCCAGATGTCTCCATTCAAACAGAATGAGAAAATCAAGAGAAGTCTCTGTGAGGGCTATCAGTTAGAGGTGACTGACAGTTACGGCTAATCTTGCAGTGTTGGCTGAGGGCTCCATGGTTATCTGCTTCACCTCTCTGTTGCAGGAGCTAGATCCATTTTAGACAGATGAGAACTAGGACATATGACCTGCTGCATGCAGAGCCCCAATTTGTGGGAAAGTCAGTCGGAGGCAGGCAGGAGAACGAACTGTCCGACACCATCGTTAATAACGTGTACCTCACATAGGAGGCCTTCAGGATTTCCATAGGCTGCACATCTCTTCTGTCTCCATCCCCTCACTCCTGCAACACCTCCACTGTGCCCTCTGCACCCCATGGTCTTTTAGCAATAAATCCTCTTGTATCCTCACCTCTTCTCCCAAGTTACTAAACGGAAACCTGGTTCTCCCCTGAGGAGCCTGTTTCTACTGGAGTAGTTAGTTACAAATGGTAGCTGTCATCTCTCTCATGCCTCCTGAACCCTAGGACTAAAAGTGGGGTAGGTTTACTCAGTGCTCCTCGTTGCTGCTTCTAAGCCATTCTCTCTCTAAAATTTTCCAGCTTTGAATCTATGTCATTAGTCTCTTGTCACCTCTGCTTCTCCTTGTCAACATCTGCCAACCTCTTGTTCATTCTCCTCGGGTTTCAAAGATTTGCTTGTGACTCACTCCAACAACATGCTTGTCTTAATTCTTAGTGATTTCAATTCCATGCTGATGATACCTCCAACACTGTCCTCTTTGCTCTTCCACCCTCTCCCCTCCCTTCCACCCTATCTCAGCCTATCTCCCCAGGGTCAATCCTTAGTGTGTCAGTACCACAGTCTACAACCACCCATACTCTCAAAACCAAACATCCCCCACTCAGAGCTACAACCACTCTCTTTCAAGATCACTCTCTATAGTGCCCACCTGCAATAATCTGTCAGCCCCATTAGGACGTACAATCAATTAATTCTACTACCTGTTCATTGTCTCTCACCCTTCATATCCTCACTTCCCTCATCTTGTTTAAATAGCATGATCTATCATTATAAGCACTCCCTTGAATACACCCTACACTTCCCTCTTCTCTCTCAATTTATCATACTCAGCAAAACCCAGCCTTGGGAAAATCCAACTCTCCTACTCTGTGCCTGCACCCAAGAAGCTGAACATAGCTAGGAAGAAAAGAAACCCTATCATGTTCACAGGAACCATTTTAAGTTAATAATCCTGAACCTCAAATTGACCTGATAATACTATTGCTTTTCCATAGTCCATTCACTCTCGAATTCTTCTAGATGACAATTTCATACTTTCTCTTCTCTCCTCAGACCTGTCTCCTCTCTCTGTCTCTTCCCTCATCCTCATTCCCAAATGGTGAATTGTATCCTATTTCACTAAGAAAGTAGAAACAATCAGAAAAGAAATTCCACTAGCTCCTATCATCTCAAATACTAATCTACCAACTTCTAGATCATATACTCTGCCTTCTCTAGTGTTTCTGTAGATGGACCATCCAAACTTCTAGGACAGGATCTCCACATATGCAGTGAATTCTACTCTCTTCTTTATTTGATTATAGCAATTCTCTCTTCTTCACTGCATCATTAACTTTTCCCTCTCTACTGGATCATCCCATCAGCATATAAACATGCTATCTTCCATCTAGCACTTAATCTATTATTTTTTTTTTACCTACCTTAGTTAGTGGAAAATCCATGCTTCCAGCTGCTCAAGCCAAAAAACATGGTCATTCTTGACTTCTTTCTCTCACACCATACAATCAGTCCATCAAGAAATCCTACTGGCTCTATCTTCAAAATATATCTAGAATCTGACCACTTCTGACCACCTTTGCTGTTAAACTGTGGTCTAAGCCACCACCACCTAGTACCTAGATTATTACAATGGTTTCCCATCTGGTCTTCCTACTTTCATCCTTATCTTCCTACTAACTATTCCCAATACAGAAGCCAAAGTAATCCTTTTAAATGTAAGTCCCACCATGTCACCCCTTTATTCAAAAAGCTCTCCACTGGTTTCCAATCTTACTCAGACTAAAAGACTTAAAAGGCCCTTCATTCCTGGTCCTCCTCTCCACCTCCCCATCCTGTTTTTACTCCGCTTTTCTCTCCAGCTCTCCCCTGCAGACTCCTTTGTTGTTTCTTGAAAACAATCAACACATTCCTTTATGGGCGCTTTTTCACTTGCTCTTCCCTCTGCTTGAAACACTTATCCTTCAGATGGTCATGAGGCTCATCCTCTCACCTTCTTTATAAGTCTATGCTCAAATGTTACTTTCTCAGGAACTCTTTACCTGATTATTCCACTTAAAATTCCACCCCCTCAGGACACTTGGGGGGCTCAGTCAGTAGAGCATGTGACTCTTGATCACTGGGTCATGAGTTTAAGGCCCATGTTGGGCATAGAGCTTACTTGAAAACAAAATTGCACCCCCTCAACACAATTTCTATTCTCCTCCCCTCTTTTATTTTTCTCCATAGCATTTGTCATCTTCTTTTTTTGTTTGTTTGTTTTTTATTTATTTATTCATGAGAGTCAGAGAGAGAGATAGAGAGAGGCAGCGGCAGAGGGAGAAGCAAGCTCCCCTCCTAGCAGGGAGCCCGATGCGGGACTCGATCCCAGGACCCTGGGATCGGGACCTGAGCCGAAGGCAGACGCTTAACCATCTGAGCCACCCAGGCGCCCCAGCATTTGTCATCTTCTAATAGCCTATATAATTAAATTTTTAATTTGTTTGCAATTTGTTACACACACACACACACACACACGCCTGAAAGTAAGCTCCATGAAGAAAAGGATTTGTCTGTTTTGTTCATAGTTATAAACCCAGTGCCTAGTAGAATACACAGTGCATAGTACATGCTTAAATATTTGTTGAATGATTTTAACAACATAACTAGGTGTTCTATGATTTTGTCCCTATCCATGTGTGCAAGTCTGGTAGCATTGTAAGCTTCTTTTTTTTTTTTTTAAGATTTTATTTATTTATTTGACACAGAGAGAGACAGCGAGAGAGGGAACACAAGCAGGGGGAGTGGGAGAGGGAGAAGCAGGCTTCCCGCGGAGCAGGGAGCCCAATGCGGGGCTCCATCCCAGGACCTGGGATTATGACCTGAGCCGAAGGCAGACGCTTAACTGACTACGCCACCGAGGCGCCCCATATTGTAAGCTTCCTGATGGTCAGAATCATGTCATCTACTTTCCTGACTTCCCTGCACAGCACAAATCACAGCTTCCACCAAATGGGTTTCCACATTAAATCCCCATTCAACTGAACTGCACTATAAATGTTATCCTGATCAGCCAAGTCCTTCCCAAATTCCTGACTTTGGGAACCTGAGAGAGATAATAAAATGATTATTGTTATTTTAAGCTACTAAGTTTCAGAGTCACTTATACACAGCAAAATCCTATTGGGGCACTTGTAGAGCATTGCTTTTGGGAACTTATAAATAATTCCCACCTTGTTAAGTTAGCTGTCTCATGCTAAGGTTTCTCCCTACCTAGTAATTTAGTTACCAATAAAAATGACTTAGCCCACTGACATATTTATTGGTTAAGTAAATTACTTACATAACAAAAATAATAGATCACAAAATGCGAAAGAGCTCAAATACAGTAAAAAAAATTTTTGGTTTGTATAGTACAAAAAAGTAAACAAGTTAATGGGGTAGTCTTCCTCCACGCAATCAGTCTAATAGAAGCTCTGCCAACTTAAACATACAACTTTTAAAGTCACCCTAGAATTTGTCTCCATTCTAGCCAACCACAAAGGGAAAAGAACATACAGGAGCATACATGGGAGGTTCTTATGGGCCAATCCTAGAAATAATGCATCACTTCCACAAATATTCCACTGGTAGAACTCAGTCACACAGTCACACCCAACTGCAAAGAACACTGGGAAATGTAACCTAGCTAAGTGTCCAGGAAGAAGAGTTGCCAGATTTGGGGGAAAAAACAAAAACAAAAACAAAAAAACAGACCACCCTATGTTTATCTGCAATCCTACCAGCAATAAGAAGAGAACATTTCTGTTGAAGAGATAATATTCAAATAAGATGGAGGAATGAGAACTCATTATATATTCTTAATATATGTCCCAGTCCCATGATGGCATCTATCTCAGAATACTCAAGACCAGTTTCCAACTACTCAAAATCAGTGTGATTGCAGACTGCAATTGAGGATCTTATAATTCATCCATCTAAAGCAGATTCATCCAATGCCTATTTACTGACCTAATTTATTTCTCTGCCAAAATGATCTTAAATGTTGCTAATAGGAGATAGAAGATGGCAGACAAGAGGCAACAGATTTCAGCAACTTTCTCATGATCTTCCACCTGAAGACCATCAACTCTCCTTAGCTGTCTTCTCTCCCTACCAAAATAATCATTTGATATACCCTTACCCCCAGGAAAAACAATTATCCTGACAATCTTCATCTAGGCAGGCACTGCTTATCTATCTACAAGGGGCCTCCAGCTAGGACCCTACCGACTAGGTAATTCAGGGAATGCTGAGTATGGTTGACAGAATGAGAAGAATATCATTATTCTCAAGACTGGGATGGAATTTTTTTATATAGATTCAGTCTCAGCTCTCAATTAAAAACACCCTAGAATTTTCCCAATATTTGGAGGCATTTAGAGATGGGAAGTTGAGATTTAGCAGTAAAAAAAAAATTACCAGCAAGAAAACCAAAGCAGAGCCTGGTCACAGACATGACCCCAATACCCAACTCAATACCAGATCACCTGAGGATGCTGGTGTTATATTATTTAGTTTATCTCTTCTAAACTTAAGAATTCTAGAGAGCTAACCTACTTATCAAAAAAGGTAGCGCACAATATGGTTTCTAATTTCATATCATTTTCCACATTTCTCTATTTTAATGTAGATCTATTTTTGCAGCTAACAAACCTAACTGTGATATGAGACTATTCTGGGGACACTCAGTCCTCTCTTTCTCTAATTGGAGACACATTACCCTGTCCATTTGCCTCAAGAAGTTGGCATAAAAAGGGCCATTAATGGCCTTAATGAAGGAGAAATCCAGCCCAAGCCAGGTATATCGAAATGGATGGCTTCCATGGGAAGAGCCTCACAACATCATCACAATGAGTTCACTTGTCGGTTTCTTCTTGGAGTTTCCCAAGAGCCCTGCCAACACTGGTAGGAGCTCATCATCATCCTCCACAGTGGAACAAGTGGAAATCAAGCACAGAAGGATGTCTCAAATAGTATATGAGTGAGAAGTCTTGTCAAAGGTCAGAGGTCACACAGCAATAAAGGCAGTATGGAAACTCATGAGTGTGGGCTGCTCCATTTTAAGAGATACTCAAGCCCATTAAGTGGGAGATTTTTTATTTGTCTCATTTGTTTGTTTTCCTAGGACAGATTTTTTTAGGGCAGGTTTTAAAATAAAACTTCAGAGCAAAAAAAAAAAAATCAATGCTCTATTAGTAGTATAGTTTTAATAAATATTGCTTCTGAAAAAGTTCTTCATTTATTTCCATATCTACACCATTGCCCAAGAGTGTTTCTTAGGCTCTGTTTGCAAACAATAGCTATTCCACATGACGCAAAGAGAGTTAAACAAATCTACATGTGAGAATTTGCCATCTAAATCATACTACAGGTCCACTCAAGGGCAGAAAAGTTTAGCTTTAAAATATTTTCACTGAGTTAAAATTCAATAGGGAATAAAAAGATGCATCATTTGTTACCAGGGAAATGCAAATCAAACTACAGTGAGGTAACACTGCACACAAACTAGGATAGCTAACATTTTTTTAATGGGAAATAAGTGTTGGCAAAGATGTGGAGAAACTGGAACCCTCGTACATTTGCTGGTGGGAATATAAAATTGTGCTGTTGTTGTGGAAAACAGTTTGGTGGTTCCTCAGTGAGTTAAACATAGAATTAGCATATTACCCAGCAAGGAAATCCATTTGGTATACACGCCCTCCCAAAACTGAAAATAGGTATTCCAAAAAACCTGACATAATTTCATAGCAGCATTATTCACAATAGCCAGAAGGTGGAAACAACCCAAACTTCCATCACCTGATGAATGGATAAACAAAATGTGATATATACATACCCTGGGATATTATTCAGCCATAAAAAGGAATGAAGTACTGATGGTGCTGTAACATGGCCGAGCCTTGAAAATATTGTGCTCAGTGAAAATAGCTAGGACATAAAAGGCCACATAGCGTATGATTCCATTTACATGAAATATGCAGAAGAGAGAAATCCATAGAGACAAAACCCAGGTTGGCAGTTACCAGGAACTGAGCAGAGGGAGGAAATGGGGAATGGTTAACAGGTCTGGGGTGTCCCTTTGGGATGATGAAGTATCTTGGAACTAGAGAGAAGTGATGATTACCCAACACTGGGAATGTACTAAAATACCACTGAATTGTACACTTTAAAGTGGTTAATTCTATGTTATGTGAATTTTACCTCGATAAAAAAATGTGGGAAAAAATCCAACAGGGAGGGTGCACCTAGTTATATATATACACCCCATCATCCACAGCCCTTGACCAGGTCTGGGCAGTCTGCGTTTTAGGTTGACATCCTTTGGTCATTGAAAGCCTGACTTCAGCTTTGCGCACCCACAGCCCTGAACCCTAGAGGAGAACAGGGCTGAAACAAGCCTTCTCTTTGACCCTCAGGCTTCAGAGCAGGTGATGATGTTCTCTTCTGCAGGAAGCTGATAGCAGGGGCAAGCTGTGCTTTTTATTCACAACCTTCAGTCTGTTTCAAGAGCTCCTACCAGTTCAAGACTGCTCTCAAAGCCCAAGAAGCTTTGACATTGTTCCAGGGCTCTCTTCTCTCGGCTATCCCCCACGGGCTTAGAGCCAGTGATTTCTGCATCCAGAGCAGTGTTTCTGAACAGTCCCACACCTGTATCATTTCCACTGATATTTGCCCAAAGAAGTTTGGACGATGTTACCTTAACAGTCCCTTTCATTGTCACACTCCGAGTCCTTGACTATTAACATTTATGCAACAGTACTTGAGTGCTAAACACTGTTTTTTAAACTTTGCAATAACCTGACAACTATTTGGGGAGATTATCACCACCCTTACTCATCTCTTTCACTGTGCCCCAGAAGCAAAGGATCGGAGAAACATGTCTGGCGTGTCATAGGCTCTTAATAAGTGAAACATCTTCCAGAGAGCAGTCATTTTCTGTCTGGAAATTTCTAAGACTGCACACACTAATCTTATGCAAATTACTTATCAAAAGCATATGCTAAACTCATTCACTGGGACTCATTTCTTGCATGCAGTGGTATTTCCAACACCCTCAGAATTCTCAGAGACCGCCACTCAAGGGGGGCACTGTTATCATAGGTATTCTCTTCTCTCACTTAATGCAGTAGCACAAATACCATATGCTATTTTACGGATTCATTTAAAAAACATTTCCTAAGGACCTTCAGAGTACCATATCCAGGATTAGAGATAAAAAGAAGAAGAAACAAAGATATAAGGTCAAAGAACTCAAATAGTTCAACTGCTATTCAAAAAGGTCTAAGAACTCAAATAGTTCAACTTCTATTAGAAAAGGTCTATTCCTAGACCTGGAAGAAAAATAATGAAAAAACCTCAACCAGTCAGTAGGCTGGTACCTCAAGACTCAGTTTCCAACTCAGACTCCTTCCTTCTGAACCTTTTCTGATTGTCCCTGTCCAACTCTAATCATCCCTTAGGTATTGCCTCATTTGTCTATGTGACTTCATTACCTTGTGAGTGTGTGTGTGTGTGTGCGTGTGTGTACTCACAGAGGTATCTTCACATCTTTCTATACATTTCATATATAGATATAAGAATATACACATACCGGGGCGCCTGGGTGGTTCAGTCATTAAGCGTCTGCCTTCGGCTCAGGTCATGATCCCAGGGTCCTGGGATCGAGCCCCACATCGGGCTCCCTGCTCGGCGGGAAGCCTGCTTCTCTCTCTGCCCCTGCTTATGTTCCCTCTCTCGCTGTGTCTCTCTCTGTCAAATAAATAAAATCTTTAAAAAATATATATATATACACATACCTTCTTATCTTTCTTTCCAACTCTATTACAAGCTTTTAAGGGAGTAGTGGCTACGCCCTGTATCACCTTTTTTATATAGCCCACCCACCTTTGTTCCCATGCTCACCCTCAGCATCAGGTATGAGTGTATACCTAGTAGGGTCTCAAGAAGGGCTGGTGAACTAGCTGGGAAGGGATTTTTCCTGGTGACATGACACTGTAGTTCCCTCGTCCTTGAAAAGTAGACACTATTCAACAACTTCATACTCAACATTCACAAAGCCCTTCATGACTTTTCAAAACTTTCTACCTACAGTATCTCGTTCCATTCTCACAACAATGTAGGTAGAGTGATTTCCCCATTTTATGATGAATGAGACTAAGAATCAGAGAGGAAATGAACTTGACTAGTTAGCAAGTTGTGTTACAAGTTTTCTTTTTGGCCCCAGATCCAATTTCTGACCTTTCCACTCTGCCCTTTTCCCCAGGAGGCAACCTCTATGGCGGGCATCAACAGCTCCTTTGCTCTCTGCCTTCCAGTTGGATTTGGCCAGTAGAAGGATTAAGGAGGGAGGGAGAAAGGAGAGTGAGGTCGGGTATTTACTCCTCTAGCTCCCTTCCCGTTGGTTAACTTAAATTCTACTGTGATCCTTAAATAATTCAACAACTCCTCTCAGGTGACCTCCACATACTTCTACTCTCCTACCCCCTGCTTCTTCAGCCTAGTAATGGCTCCCCGTTCTGGCTTTCCTGGGGGCTCTGCACCATCCCTTGTTGTTTCCCTGAACCCACCCACTCCTTTGTAAATAGTCTTTCTATTAAGCATTCTTCAATTGCCCAGTGTAGATGTGCCACTTGCCTTGCTAAGATCCTGAGTCACATATATTAGTCCTATTCACACCTTCTAACTCTTGCTCAATCCTTTGGAGTCCCAATCTAAACACTTGCTCATTGCGTTACCAAATTGGAGGAAAGAGCATTGTCACATCACATTGGGCAGCCCCTGCCTGTTACACTTCAAGACCTTCCAGGAAGGCAAATGCTCCCAAATCAAGCCTGCTCGCTCCGCTGGTGAGATCTGGAGCACCAAAGTCTGTACCTGCAGACAGCTGTAGCTTGCTCTCAGTAAACAAGTCAGACCCAGCTGCTGGGACGTTAGTGGAGACAAGACAATGACTCATCAGAGAAGCTGCAGTCACTTGACCCCCTGTGACTCAGACACATATTGTTGTCAACAGGGCGCTGAGCTGAATCAAAGCTGAATAAACCAATGCTCTGTCTCAGCCAGGTTCCTGGCAATCAATGAGTTAAAAGGCACTAGAATATTAGTCTGTTTGGTCCTATCCTCCAATATTCTCTCCTACAGTCCTCCAATGTCTCTCTGTCATCCCACCTCTTTCCACCTCACCCACAAAAAAAAAAAAAAAAAAAAAAAGCATATTGCTGAAAATGAAGGAGATAGAGGTGCTCAAGGGCTGCACTTCTGAGATAACAAGTACATGGCCACCAGCCAACACAGTACTTTGCTTTAATCATTTTTTGCTGCACAGTATTTATGACTCCAAAGCCTCATTTCTCCTGTCTTCCAATTCTGGCTTTAGCAAAGAACTCAATTTGAGAGGCAAGTACCCTCAGCTTACCGGCTGGCTTCTAATCCAGTCTCTTCCCCAGTCTCTCTCTTAGTTGAGATTCCTCCAGGTTTTTTAAGTTTAAGAGTTGTACCATTGACCTGGCCTTGCAAAAATTTTGGTATAATAGCTGGATAACATATTGAGCAATAGCGTGTTCAATGAAACAGCACTGAGTAACTACTAGGTGTCAAGCATTGTGCCAAGGCTTTTGCTTTGGTTATCCCATTCAACTGTCTTAGTAATCATCTGAGATTTTGTGTGCATGTACACATGTGTGTATTTTACAAGTGAAAACAGGCTCACATTTAAATGATTTAGCCAAGGTCACACAGTTACTGGTGAAAAAGGAAATTCATCTAACATCTGCCTGTTCCTCGGTTCCATACTCTTAACCATGTTCCTGCTTCTGTGTATATTAAATCATTTAGTTTTCAAAATTCAGAGTTCTTCACCTCCAGACAAAAACTCTCAAGAGAAGGCAAGATATGCCCTGTTATTATTTTTTTCAATTAAGTTTAGCACTCGCTTATTAAACACCTACTCTGCACCAGCCACTTTGCAAGGTACCAGGGCACAAAGGTAGATAATACAGACTCTGCTTTTCAAAAGCTCACAATCTAATTAGAGGAACTTCTGAATTTCTTTTAAGGCCCTTGATTTCCCTTTGGCCTTAGTATTATATAAGAGTGAATTTTTGCCTTTGTTTATGTTAATCTCATAGCTAAGCGATTTCTGCTTCTTACTCAACAACTGCAACTAAGAGACCAGGATAGGTGATAACCTGTGTGTATATTTATTCAAGGAAGAAAGAAATAAAGGAAAGAGAGGAGGAGGAAGAAGAAAAGGAGAAAGAGAGAAGAAGAAAAAGGAGAAAGGGAGGGAACAGAGGAGAAAGGAGGAAAGGAAGAAAGGAAGGAAAAAGACAGAGAAGAGAGGAAGGAAGGAAGGAAGGAAGGAAGGAAGGAAGGAAGGAAGGAAGGAAGGAAGGAAGGAAGGAAGGAAAAAAGAATCAGTACATTGGCCCGACTAATGCCTAAGGGAACAAAGGGACAAATGTTTGAAATAGGAGCTATCTCCAAAAGTCCATGGCATAAGATCACTACACATACATTGCAAAATCATTCAATAAGCATTTCTTGAACACTTATGATAAGCTGTGAGTAGTGTCTGGTGCTGGTAATACAGTCACATAAGACTCTCATCACTCTCAGGATTCATGGTGTCATGGGCAGAAAGACAGCAAATTAAATTTACAGCCCATGGGACACCTGGGTGGCTCAGTCTGTTAAGCATCTGACTCTTGATTTTGGCTCAGGTCTTGATCTCAGGGTCATGAGTTCAAGCCCCACATTAGCTCCATGCTGGGCACGGAGCCAACTTAAATAATATAATAATAATAATAATAATAATAATAATAATAATAATTACAGCCCACTGGAAGAAAAGCCATAGTTACAGCTATCAGAATATCCCATGAAAAAACAGGAGAGGAAAATCTAATAAATAAGGGGGGTAGCAAAAAAAAAGACATAACAGGAAGGAACTGATGCTTGAGCTAAGACCTGACGTGAAGTGGGAGTTGGCACAGAAGGGAAGGGCAGGTTTGGAAGATAATTCCAGAAAAGAGGTAAGTTATACAAAGGCAGGGAGGTAAAAGAGCCGCGGGACTTTTGGTGGAACCCATTGAACATATGTGTGAAATTCACATCATTAAAGTCACCCCAGGACTTTTTTTTTATTTAGTATTTTAATTTATTTTTTTAATTTAGTATTTTAAAAAGGTAATACAGTCATGGTTCAAAATTAAAACAATATAAAATGGTACCTATTAAAAAATCTTGTTCCCATTCCTATGTCTATCCTTCCCAGTTCTCATACTCCCATCTCCAGCCCTTAGGTACCTACAGATCTTCCTTGACTTCTAATGGGGTTACATCCCAATAAACCCATTTTAAATCAAAAATATTGTAAATTGAAAATGCATTTAATACACCTAACCTACTGAACATCATAGCTTAGCCTAGCCTACCTAAATGTGCTGAGAACACTTATATTAGCCTACAGTTGGGCAAAATCATCTAATACAATGCCTTTTATAATAGAGTGTTGAATATCTCATGTAATTTATTGAATACTATACTGAAAGTGAAAAACAAAATGGTTGTATGGGTACAGAAAGGCTGTAAGTGTATTGGTTGTTTAACCTCGTGATTGTGTGGCTGACTGGGAGCTGCGGCTCACAACTCAAAATTCAAAAATATGCAAAGTACATAGTCAAAATTCAAAGTACAGTTTCTACTGAATGCATAAAGTCAAAAAATCATAAGTCAAGCCATCATAAATCTGTACTCATATAATCTGTTGTATGTCTTTCCACTGCTTCTTTATGAAATACAAGGCAATACAATTAAACATACACAAATAAATAAGGACTGTCTAAAGATGCATGTACTTTTTACTAAAGCATTGTATTACTCAGGAAAGGTAAAATATTATACATTTTAACATCTGAAGGGATGAGTTTATTGGATTATTATTATTAGCTTTCATGGACGGAGTGCCTCCTACATACCATCACATCTAATGGTCACAACAGTTTCATTTATAGATGAAGAGAAGTGAGATTTGGAAAGGTCAAATAACTTGTCAAGTTCAGATTATCAGTGAGTGGCAGAACCAGAAGAATGTCCCCTCCTCCAGCATCCTATTTTGGAAAAATGGCCCTACCACTCATCTAATTACTTGAGATAGAAACCGGAGTCTCCCTCGCTGCTCATATCCAGTTAATCACCAAGTCTTATTGGTGTGAACCCCTCATTATCTTTCAAATCCATCCCCTCCTCTCCATGCCCACCACCAGTTCCCTTATGGTCTTCATCATCTCTTATCTGTCAATGACACTGGCTTTCTAACTGACCTTTTACTCTCTAGGCTGATGTCCCCTCCAATCTGTCCTCCATTTCACCACTAGAGCAATCTTTCTAAAACACAAAAGTGTGCTAAAAAGTATGAAACCTAACTCTTGTGCATGGCATGGTTGGGTCCCAGCCACATTCTCCCTACAGTCCCCTCACATATGTGGTGATACATAAAAACCAAACCACTCCAAGTTTCTAGAACTTTCCAGCTCTCTCTGGCTCTGGGCCTTGCCCAGCTGAGTTCTCTGCCCAGAACACTCATCTCTTTCTTAGAAAACTCCACATCCTTCAGCTCATGTGATTCCTTTTCTGGAAGATTTTCTTGCCTTCCCCAAGCAAACCTGGACATTTTTCTCCTGTATTCCCAATGTTTTTTGTTCATACCTACACAGAAGCAGTCACTTCATAGTAACGAATGGTTTATTTTTGGTTTTCCACACTAATCTTCACATTCTTTAAAGTAAGAATGGCTTACCTTCCAATTTTAGATCCACAGTGCCTACCATAATGTCTATCATAAGACTTCAATATGTATTTTTGAGCATTTATTGTATGAATGATTCCAAAGCCCAAGCTTTTCTCATTCATTATTCCAGACTGTCTCCCTAGGTAGCCCATCACTACCACAGGGAATTACTTGAATTATAGGAGCATGATACACTCTCAGCAGAGGGCAGTAGAGGGAGTGAAGGAGGGTCCTGTGTAACCCTGAGTTATTATGAGGGCAAAATAAGCCTTCAGGAGGAGGAGAACCTAGTGACCCTGAAACAAGGGAAACAAGATCAAAAAAGATAAATTTTACATAATTCCTAATCTTGCCTTTGGCAGTTCCAGAGTCAGGAAAATGTATTTGAAATTTAGGCTTAATAAACTTGAATACTAATCATGAGTTGACTAGACTTATACTACTATATGCAGTTTAAAAAGGAACTAAACATTAAGAGCCCTGAATTCTAGAAAAGATTAGCACCACAAGTTTTGGTTATATAGGGAGAAATTCCTCTATTCTAAACTTAGTTTCCAAATTTAGGTAAAATTTTAAATTTTAGGTGAGTGTAAGAATCACCTAGGCAGTTTTTTAAAATGTAATTTTCAGGGCCCCATCGTGGAGTTTCTGATTCAGTGGGGCCCAGAAATTTCCTTCTCTAACAAGCAACCCAAGTGATGATGATGTAGATAATACTTGCTGTAGTCTCCAAACCTTTTTTATTATGTACCCCCAAGCATTTAATTTTTTTTAAAGATCTTATTTATTTGAGAGAAAGAAAGTGTGTGCATGAGCAGGGGGAGGGGCAGAAGGAGAGAGAGAACCACAAGCATAGTCCATGCTGAGCCCTGATGCGGGGCTCGATCTCACAACCCTGAGATGATGACCTGAGCCAAAACCAAGAGTTGGATGCTTAACTGACTGTGCCACCTAGGCACCCCACATTTAATTTTCTTATTTATAAATTATATCATGTATTTCTGTATAAAATGTACTCAAAGTAGAAATGTTAAAAAGATGAAAATAAATCTAAATAGAATTTCTAATATTGTCTTTTCACACACCAATGAGTCATCTGTGCATCCCTACTATGGAGTCTGCCCATCAATAACATGAGCATCTTTTCTAATTGTCTCAAGGTCCTCATTTGGAAAGATATCCAACTACAAAAATCAAAGAAACATCTATTAATGTCCTTCTGTGTACCAGGCACTGTGCTGGACCCCTTCATCCATATTATCTCTAATCCTCCCCCAAAATCCTGTAAGATTCATGCATTATTCATGTCAATTATAGATGAGATTGGCATTCCAAGAGATTCATGTAACTTTCCTAATATACCATAGATAATAAATGATGAAAAAGAAATCTGAATCCAAGTCATGTTTTTCACTATATCCTTTATATCAATTAAGAGTGTAATTGGCTGCAAGTAACAGAAATTCAATTACAGTGATTTAATTAAGTAGTGATCTATTTTTTCCTGTAAGAAAAAGTCCCCATGTATGGAATCAGGGCTGGTAAAGAGGATCTAGGATGGGGCCAGAGATATAGGTTCCTTCTCTTTTTCTGTCCCACTATCTTTAGCAAATGTTTTTTCACCAAATGGCTATCCCACCTCCAGACAGAAAATAAAAATTGGAGAGGGGACAAAAGGCAAAATGTAAAAGCTGAAAAGACACTTACCAGATGACAGCTTGAACAAGCTTTCCCAGAAGCCCCACTTGGTGATTTGCCCCTGCATCTCACTGGTCAGATCTGTGTCACAAGGCCACCCTTGTGCAAGTTGCAAGCTGAGTATTTTAAGCTGAACATAATTGGGACAAAGTTGGATTTCTCTTAGTAAAGAAAGAGAGGATGGATTTGGGGGAGGAAGCCAGGAACATCTGCCACATTGCTTCTTTTGCCTTAACCCCACAACTACCACAACATTATAGGTGCTGTATTAAATAATGTAGTCTTAGCATCCCAGGAAGAGAATATTTTCAAGTCATAGAGTCTATGTCAATACCCAATGCAATAATCCAGTCATGAACAAGTTGTTATTCAGAACCTGCTTGAAACTTCTAGAGACAGGAAAACTCATGACTTTACTTTGTAATCAATTCTAATCAAGGGAGGTTTTTGGGGTTTTTTTATTTGAGAGAGTGAGTGAGAGAGAGTGAGAGAGAGAGAAGGAGCAGGGGGAGGGGCAGAGGGTGAGGGAGAAGCAGACTCCCCACTGAGCAGGGAGCCTGATGCGGGACTCAATCCCAGGACCCCAGTATCATGACCTGAGCCGAAGGCAGACGCTTAACTGACTGACCCACCCAGGCGCCCTCAAGGGAGATTTTAATTGTCAGAATTTCTATTCTAGTCATAATCATAATGTATCACATTTATATTTTTACATTAGCTCCTTAGGACTAGGGGTTTATTCATCTCTGTACCCGGTACAGTTGATTACCGTAAAGAGGTGACTCAAGAAAAAATTTGAGGAACATATTGAAAAATCTCTTCTTCATATTGAAATTAATGATCCTTCTATCCATTTAAAAAAAAAAACAAAAAACAAAAAACTTCACTCGCAGGCCCATTATATTCAACTACACTGTCATGTTCAGTTAATAAGCGATATGAAGAGTGAAATATTAGGGTCACATCCCAGGAGATGGTCAGGATGTCTAAGAAGCCCTGCAGAGCTCTGGAAATAAGCACTGATCCAGGAAGAGGTGAGTGTGCTTCAGGGAACAGCTTGTGATCTTGATCCACATGGCTGAGAAGAAATGGGGCTCCTGCAGGGCAGTCCCCGACACAAAATTCACCACCCTCCCCCTTCCCTCTGCTAATCTGAGTTTCCATCACTGCCTTTGGTAAATTTTTGCTGCCACAATGACCAGGGAATCAAAGAAAATGAGGTGTGTGTGGGTGTGTGAGTGTGAGTGTGTGTGTGTGTGTGTGTGTGTGTGTTTCTGTCCCCAGGGCAATACTTTCTCTCCTCCAGGGCAACCTCTCAACCTGGACCACGATCACTGCATATCTTGGTGTGTTCACATACACAAGTAGTCTTTACTCCAAAGTGAAATATTTAGAGGGAAACAAGCTAAGTGGAGATGTAATTTCACAAGTTTCAAGAAAGTAGGACACAAGGGTTGACAGGAAGGATTTGCAGTCGGGCAGAACGAGAGCGGGTCTTGTGATGACTTCACTTCCCTAAGCGCATGTTTCTTCACCAGCAAAGCAGGGACAGCAGCACACCTACCTCAGAGCCGGTTAAATGAGATACAGCCTACCAACTACCTACCACCACGCCTGGGATAGCGTATATCTGGTAAGTATCAGTAATCACTGTCACCATCACCCCACTGGGCCCCTTGGGTTGGCACCAGGTCTACTCCTTCCACAGGCTTTTTCTCTAGCTCTGACCCTCAAGATCGTACCTGCTTCTTGTTCTACCTCACATCCCCCAAGCCCATGCTTCACTGGCTCAGTATTCTAGGCCTCTGAAAAAGGAAGTTTTTTTGTTTTTTGGTTTCTTTTTTTGACTGGGACCCTTCTCTGCATGTACTTGGCTCATACACTTGCCAGTATCCTCAGGTGCCCTTCCCAGAAATTGTCTCGCTCACTGTTTTTCCCTGACTCTGGATGAGCACAATCTGGGCACCTCCAAGTTGGCTCTCTTTTTGTTTCCTCTGTTTTACTCTTAACTTTTTCAAATAGTGAAAACAAGGATCCAAATCCTTCTTAATAAAAAGGATCTTTTAAAAAGCCTTTTATTGGGGCGCCTGGGTGGCTCAGCCATTAAGCGTCTGCCTTCAGCTCAGGTCATGATCCCAGGGTCCTGGGATGGAGCCCCGCATTGGGCTTGCCACTCCGCGGGAAGCCTGCTTCTCCCTCTCCCACTCCCCCTGCTTGTGTTCCCACTTCCCCTGCTTGTGTTCCTTCTCTCACTGTGTCTCTCTCTGTCAAATAAATAAATAAAATCTTAAATAATAATAATAATAAAAATTAAAAAAATAAAAAGCCTTTTATAGGGGTGCCTGGGTGGTTCAGTCGGTTAAGTGTCTGCCTTCTGCTCGGGTCATGATCCCCGGGTCCTGTGATCAATCCCCATGTCGGGCTCCCTGCTCAGTGGGGAGTCTGCTTCTCCCTCTGCCTGCCACTCACCCTCCCCCACCGCTTGTACGCTCTCTCTCTCTCTCTGTCAAATAAATAAGTAAAATCTTTAAAAAGTTAAAAAAAAAACCTTTTATAGCATGTTACCATTTACTAAAACCCTTCCCCATAATAAATCTTATTTTATCTTTACAACACACTGCAAAGGACTATTATCCCCATTTTAAAGATGAAGAAACAGATTCAGAGAGCTGATGAAACTTGGTCAAAGAGCCAAAGGCAGTCAGAATGGATGTGAGATTGAAATTCTGGTGCCATGAAACTCATGGTTTAGTCTCTGTGCCACCTTGACTCAGTTTTTAGGTCACTCTGGGTGAGGTAAGCCAGGGAGGAGGTACATTACCAAAATCTCCAATCTTGCTATAAACAGGTGGGCTGGGACCTATAAATTCTGCCTTCCATCTGCTCCCTATCTCTATAACAATATGACCTATACATGTTAGTACAGGCCGGTGGCACTGGAAAAGCCTGGCTTCTATTTCCTACCATGATTACAAGAATTACTCCCCACAGAACCTAAGCCATCACACTGCATAAAGTATGTATTGCATACCTAGAATGTATTCAACAATATACGGAGAACTCAGATCTACTCCAACAGCTCCCCAAAGCTTCCGATCTAGTCAGGGACTGAGACTAAGAACATAGAACAATATATAACTAATTGTTAAATAGGACAGTAGAGGTTTTAACTGCTGTAACTCAGAGAAGAGATGGATTTATGAAGCCTAAAATAATAAGGGAAGGATTTATGGAGGTGAAGCTTCAGCTGGAATGAGATGCTGCATCATGAAAAACATGAGAACTGTATGGCTAGTAGTAGATAATTCAGTATTTAGTGCACCAGCCATTTAGATACATAATCTCTCAGAATATTTAAAACAACAACCCTGGAAGGCAGATACTTTTATCCTCACTTTATAGGTAAAGAAACTGAGAGTCAGAGAAGTTAAGTAGTTTGCCAAAGTCACAAAGCTTTTAAGTGATGGATCCAGGATTTAAAATGAGGTTTATCTAATGCCAAAGTTAGTGCTTTCTCTTCTACCTATGCAGTTTACTACTGGCCGGTAAATACAAGAGCTAAAACCATTGGCTCATAAGGAAATCCTGTTGAGAGAAAGGGCCATGGTGAAGAGACCATTGGAACTAGAATCAGCACAGCAAATTTTACTTAAACTTCAGTTTCTGACTTGTCTGGCAAATGCCTCAACTCTTTCCAGTTTCCACATCTGAGGGAAATGGAGAAAATGCTAGCATCTATCTCCAATAACTACTATAAGTATGAAATGAATAAACATGTGGATATGACTAACACATATCAAACACCCACTTTTAAGTGTGAAATTTAATAAGCAATTAAAATGCAAATGAAAGCACCTGTATCATATTATATATTTCCCTGGATTTACCTGAACTCAATTCCAAACACTAGCATCTCCAAGTCTTGCAGGGGGGTTGGGGGGAGGATTAGAAAGGGCAGAGAACCTTCTGGCATTCTTAAAACTATCAGAGGTCCGTAAGCCTTCAGGGCTGTCAGTCTCTCTCCAAAGCTGAACCACCTAGGCCACAAAGTGTTACCGCTAAGTGTTCTCTCCTCAGACCTAGGAGTCAAGGAGTGAGACCTCCCCCAAACAGAAAGCCAAAGACCACCTCTGTAAGAGCACCCAGCTGGGCACAGAGCACATGTTCCATAAACAGCAGTTAAATTTCACTGAATTCCCAAGGACCCTAAAAGCCAACCTCTAAGACTAACCTCTCTGTGGAATCAAGCAATGAATGGGGATGTCTCCATGCCTGAAGACATAGACACGTACGTGTGGGACTAGGGCAGAAATTCTATTCTGGCCCCTCCTCTTGGCTCCACGGCCCACTGGGCTGCACACAACCTCCTAGGAGGAAAGCGCTCCAGCATCCTGGTAATGGCAGAGTGTGCCAGAGGAGAGGTATATTAGGAAGAAATGTGTCCTTTTATGAGATTCATGGCTTTCTTGCTAACAGGTGACATTTACAGTCCAAAACTAGTACAATCAGAATTTTGGTTTTTGACTTGAGGGAAAAAAAGAATTATCACCCTCTATTTATATAATTATAGTTGGTGCCTTTTTCCCCCACAACAGTTTGAAGTATTTGGTAGTTATTCTTTCATGAATGCTTAAAAATTTAGAAATACTGTTACAGAGTGGGGGGAAAGAGTTTCAAGAGACCTAGAGATCAGGGTGCCTGGGTGGCTCAGTCAGTTAAGCATCTGTCTTCGGCTCAGGTCAGGATCTCAGGGTCCCAGGATCGAGCCCCACATCCGGCTCCCTACTCAGCAGGGAGCCAGCTTGTCCCTCTCTCTGCTGCTCCCCCTGCTCATGCTCTCTCTCTCTCAAATAAATAAATACAGTCTTTAAGAAAAGAAAAAAAAAGAGACCTAGAGGTCTTGCTGGAGCCAGCAGAGCCAGACACTGGATCACTGATGCTAGTGTGATTTCACTGGTGTCCAGAGACCGCAGAGGCCTGTGACCCTCCTGCTGTGGTTGTTGGGGAAGAAGCAAGGAAGGGACACCCTTCTCTTCAGCCAACCATGTATGCACTCATTTATTTATTCACTCACTAATCATTTATCAAGGAACTTTTTGTGTGCCAGGGACTGCACTAAGCACTTGGAGGAGAAGGGAGTTTTAAAGAAAAATAACTTTAAAGGATGGGGTTATTACTTTAAAGGGGACAGGAAATCAGTCTGGGAAATGTGGCTAATAGGAAGAGAAGTCAGTCACGGCCTAGACAGTAGTCCTGGAACAGGGCAGTTGAAAAGTTCTCTTAAGCTCCCTGGCGTAGTAAATTTGCATGACTTGATGAAGCTTATACATATCACTGAAGTCAGAGACTGGCCTAAAACCCAGCCCTGAATGCCTTTCAGACAACTCCATGAGCCCAGCACAGAGAAAAGAACTCAGGCTTTGGAAGGAAACATACTTAGATTGAAAGCCTGGGTTTACTTTTAATTAGCTTAGAATTAAACCTCTCTGAAGCAAAATTTTCTCATGTGGAAAAATAGAGGTAAAAAAAAATACTGAAAAACGAGGCTATTAGGATCAAATGACATGCTATATTTCCATTTCCAACAGAATGGAGTAATAGGGATCAGATTTTCCCTCCCACTTGAAACAACTGAAATACAAGACAAAATACATGAAGCAATAATTTTCAAGACACTGGACATCAGGCAATAAAAGGACAATGAACCCTTGAGAGATGGGAAACAAATGAGGTAGGCATATGATTGAGCCAGTTTAGCGTCTTGAGAGAGTTCCTGGCCCATGAAACTGACATGTAGCCTGGTAGACTCTGTGAGTTAAAGATACACAGATGAGGAGCGCCTGGGTGGCTCAGTCATTGGGCATCTGCCTTCGGCTCAGGTCATGATCCCAGGGTTCTGGGATCGAGCCCCACATCGGGCTCTCTGCTCGGCAGGAAGCCTGCTTCTCCCCCTCCCACTCCCCCTGCTTGTGTTCCCTCTCTCGCTGTGTCTCTCTCTGTCAAATAAATAAAATCTTTAAAAAAAAAAAAAGATACACAGATGAGAGTCCAGACAGATCAAGTGACTAGAGTTTGCAAGGCAGAGGGTCCCCTCAAGTATTCAGTAGAGGACTATAAAGATTAGTAAAATAATCCCAAGAGCTGACACAGGATCGGGAAGAGTTAATTTATCTGAGTGGAAAACAATAATCTGTGGGATGTTAGGTAGACCACTCAGGAGGATTTTGCCTCAAAAGCGGCACACAAAATCAACCTTACACTAAACACTCCCCTGTGTTTCTGACTAACAAAGCTCCAAAGCAAGACTCAAAAGGATCACACTGTTTCCAAGTGACTTAATTATGTCCTGGAATAAAGCTCAAAAATATTTATAGGTATACAAATGTATCCAGCACTCTAAAATTTTAAATTTACAACGTGCAGCACCCAATCAAATATTAACAAGCAGGCAAAGAAGCAGAAAAAAACAACCCACAACAAGGAGAAAAAAATCAAAACCAACCACAAAAAATACAGATGGACAATGAACAGACAAGGACATTAAAAAGTCATTATAACTGTATTTCACACATTAAGAAGCTAGAGCGAGATTAAATATATTTGAGATTTATATGATATTAAAAGACCCAAAACAAACTCCTAGAAATGAAAATTAAAACTCCTGAGATGAGGGGCACCTCGCTGGTTTAATCGGTAGAGCATGGGACTTCTGATCTCAGAATCATGAGTTCAAGCCCCATGTGGGACATAGAGCTTACTTTAAAAAGTAATTAGTTAAAAATAAATTAATACAATAAATCAATAAAACTCCTGAGATGAAAAATACAGTGGATGGGATTAATGCCAGATTAAACATTAAAGAAGAAAACATTTGTAAATTTGAAGATACAACAAAAGAAATTATCAAAAAATAAAACAGAGGAAAAGAGGATGAGAAAAAAAATGAATAGAGCATCAGTGAACTGTGGAACAATCTCAAGAATTCCAAGTTATATTATCACTGGAGTCACCAAAGCAGAGGACAAAAATTCCTTTAAAGACAGAAACTACCAAAGTTCACTCAGGAGGAAAATTTACATCTACTAGAGAAATGAAATTGGTAGTTATAAAACTGTAACACAGGGGGCACCTGGGTGGTTCAGTAGGTTAAGCATCAGCCTTCAACTTGGGTCATGATCTTGGGGGTCCTGGGATGGAGCCCCACATTGGGCTCCCTGCTCAGTGGGGACTCTGATTCTCCCTCTCCCTCTGATTCCTTCTCCCCCCTGCTCATGCTCATGCTCTGTCTCTCTCTCTCAAATAAAGAAATAAAAATTAAAAAAAAAAAATGTAACACAGAAGAAGGGCACCTGGGTGATGCAGTCGGTTAAGCATCAGACTCTTGGTTTCAGCTTACGTCATGATCTCAGGGTCGTGACATCGAGCTCCCAAGTGGGCTCTGCGCTTAGCGGGGATTCTGCTTCTCTCTCTCTCTCTCCCCCTCTCCCCCTCCCCCACCACGCTCTCTCTCTAATAAATAAATCTTAAAAAAAAAAAAAAAAAAAAAAAAACTGTAACACAGATGAAACTCTCGAGACTCAGATGAATTCACCAGTGAGTTGTACAAAGATTTAAGGAAAGAACGTTTCCAATCTGTAAAAATATTTCCAGATAATTGGAGGGGCAAGAATATTCCCAACTCATTCTACAAAGCAACCATTACACTGATACCAAAACCAGCAAAGATATTTCAGGAAAGAAAATTACTGATTCATGTTCCTCACAAACATCAATGCAAAAATTCTTTTTTTAAAAATAAAGATTTTATTTATTTATTTGAGAGAGAGAGCGAGAAAGAGAGAGAGAGAGCACAGAGAGAGAGGGAGAAGCAGACCCCCGCTGAACAGAGAGCTGGATAGCTGGATGCAGGGCTGGATCCCAGGACCCTGAGATCATGACCTGAGCTGTAGGCAGACGCTTAACTGACTGAGCCACCCAGGCACCCAGTCAATGCAAAAATTCTTAAGAAAATTTCAGCAAATCTAATCAAACAGTATTTTAAAAGGCTAACACATGCTTATGTGAGTTTTTCCCCAGAAATACATGATTGACTTTTTAAAAATCAACTAATGTATTCACCATGTTAACAGAAAAAGAAAAAAAAAAGGAAAAATTTCAATACAGAAAACATATTTGACAAAATATTTCTGATTATATATATATATATACACATACACACACTCACATAGACACACACACACACACACACATATATATATACCTCTCAGTAAACTTGGAATAGAAGGCAAATTCCTCAACCTGATAAAGAGTGGCTATGAAAAATTTACAGTTAATATCATTAATAGTGGTGAAAGACTGAATGCCTTCCCCTAGACAGGAACAAGTAAGGATGTGTGCTCTCACCATTTTTGTTCAACATTGTACTAGAGGTTCTAGCCAGTCTAATAAGGCAAGAAAACCACATGAAAGGTATAAAATTGAAAAGGAAAAGTAAAACTCTTAATTCACAGGTGACATGATTGCTTATGAAGAAAATCCTGTGGAATCTGAAAAGAAAAATGCTCCTGGAATAAATGAGTTTAGTAAACTTTCAGTGTATAAGATTAATGCACAAAAATCAATGTATGTCCCTATACTAGCAAGAATCATAAACTGAAATTTTAAAATACTATTTACAATAGCATTAAAAATATGAAGTACTTAGAAATAAATCTGACAAAAGATGCATACTACTTATACATTAAAAACTATTAAAGATCAATGAGAGAATTAAAGAATACCTAAATAAATGAAAAGATATACTATGTTCATGGATCAGAAGATTCAATATTTTGGGGAGCCTGGGTGGCTCAGTTGGTTAAACATGTGACACTTGGCTTCAGCTCAGGTCACGATCTCAGGGTCATAAGATTAAGTCCCACGCTGGGCTCCCCACTCATTGGGAATCTGCTTGGGATTCTTTGCCCCCCTCCGTCTGCCCCTCCCCCTACTCATGCTCTCTCTCTCTCTTTTTTAAAAAGAAGATCTAATATTTTAATTATGTAAATTCTCCTCAAATTAATCTGTAGATTTAATGCAATACCAATCAAAATTCCAATAGACCTTTGTGTGTGTCAATATTGACAACCTGATTTTAAAATTCATATGGAAGCAAAAGACCTAGAAGAAGAAAAAAAGAAAAACAACTTTGGAGGACTTAACACTATTTGAATTCAAGATTTACTATAAAGTTAGAATCATCTAGACTGAGTGGTATTGGCATAAAGATAGACAAGTAGCTTAATAGAACAGAATAAAGAGTCCAGAAATAGACCCACACATATTTGAACAATTGATTTTGACAAAAGTGTAAAGGCAATTTAGCAGAAAAAAAGATAGTCTTTTCAGCAAAAGTTTCCAGAGCAATTAGATATCCATATTAAAAAACAAAACAAAACAATTTGATCCATAACTCACACCATACACAAAATTAACTCAAAATAGATCCTACACCTAAATATAAAACCTAAAACTCTGAAACTTCTAGAGGAAAACAGAGAAGACAATCTATGTGACTTTGGGTTAGCCAACAATTTCTTAGATATGGGTCAAAAGCATGGTCCATAAAAGAATAAATTGATAAATTGTACTTCATCAAAATAATGTTTGCTTTTCAAGAGACACTCTTAAGTGACATGCCACAGACTGAGAGAAAATTGCAAATCTTATATCTGATAAAAGACACAAGTCTAGGATATATAAAGAACTCTCACCTGAATAATAAGAAACGACTCAATTTTTTAAATAGGCAAAAGATTTGAACAGATATTTCACCAAAGAAAATATACATATGGCAAATAAACACATGGAAGGATGTTCAATATCGTTAGCTATTACCACTACATACCTATTACAATGTCTAAAATTATAAAGACTGACCAGAGTAAATACTGGCAAAGACATGGGCAATTGGAGCTCTCTATAGTGCTGGTGGGGATGGAAGATGACACAACAACTTCAGAAGACAGTTTAGTAGCTCCTTAAGAAGTTAGACATACACTTACCATAGAACACATTCATTCCACTCTTAGGTTATTTACCCAAGAAAAATGAAAGCATATATCCATTCAAAAACTTGAACACAGCAGCTTTCTTTTTTTACCAGCCAAAACTGTAAAAGACTTAAATATTCACCAACAGGCGGATGGATAAACAACTTGTGGGGTATCCAAACAATGGAATACTCCTCAGCAATGAAAATGAGTGAAGTATGGATAGAAACAAGAGCATGGTGAATCTCAAAATAATTATGCTGAGTGAAAATAGTCAAATAAAAAAGAGTAGATACAGTGTGAGTCCATTAATATAAAATCCTAGAAAATATAAACTAATCGGGGTGCCTGGGTGGCTCAGTTAGTTAAGCATCTGCCTCTGGCTCAGGTCATGATCCCGGCGTCCTGGGATCGAGTCCCCACATCGGGCTCCCTGCTCAGTGGGGAGCCTGCTTCTCCCTCTGCCCCTCCCCTCCACTTGTGTGCACTCTCTCTCTCTGAAATAAATAAATAAAATCATTTAAAAAAAAAGTAAACTAATCTATAGTGACAGAAAACAGACCACTGATTGCCTGAGGACAAGTAATGGGATACAAATAAATGTGACCAAGGGATTACAAAGAAATTTTTAGGGTGATGGCTGTGTTCATTATCTTGAGCGTGGTGATGGTGTATACAACTGTTAAAATTTACCAAACTGTATGATCTAAACATGTGCAGTTAGTTGTATGTCAATTATACCTTAATAAAACTGCCTTTTAAAAATTATGTAACAATACAGCTTCACACATCAATTCTACCAAATATTTAAGGAAGAATTAACACCAATCATCAAATTCTTTCAAAAAATTGAAGAGGAGGGCGTCTGGGTGGCTCAGTCATTAAGCATCTGCCTTTGGTTCAGGTCATGATCCCAGGGTCCTGGGATCGAGCACCGCATCGGGCTCCCTGCTCAGCGGGAAGCCTGCTTCTCCCTCTCCCACTCCCCCTGCTTGTGTTCCCTCTCTCGCTGTGTCTCTCTCTGTCAAATAAATAAATAAAATATTTTTTTTAAAAATTGAAGAGGAGGGAATAATTCCTAACTCATTCTATTAGGCCAGCATTATTCTGATACTAAAGTCAGATAAACACATCAGGAAGAAGAAGGAGAAGAAAAAAAGAAGAGGAGGAGGAAGAGGAAGAGGAGGAAGAAAGAAAAAAGACAATAAAGAGATAAAATGAAAATTAAAACTAATATCCCTTAAAAATATAGATACAAAAATCCTCAACAAAACATCAGCAAATTAAAAATTATATAACATTTGTAAGGTACCTCTCACATAGTGGGTCCTAAATAAATGCTAATTTTTCCTTTTAACAACTATGTTTTACAACCATAAACTAACAGGATCTTAACTCCTGGCTAGGGGAGCTCTTTCCTCACCAGAAAAAGTATAGGGCCAAGTTTTGAAAGTAAACTGCTTAATCATCTTCGCGTTCGGTTTTCCCAAAGCTCGCAGCTACCCGCTCTCAGCAATGCCCTCAGAGAGGCTGGCGAAGTGAGAGAGGCTGGGCTGGCTTCACTCCTCACTACCCTCATGTCCCAGAGCCATTATCTTTGGCAACCTAACCCAATTTAATGGCTTATCAAAAATGCAAGGTTCTTGACTTCTGTACCCCCACTGCCCCAGCGTAGTATTTGGCATGTGGCCGGTGCTTGATAAATGCTGAAAGAAGGAAGAAATGAACAAAAGCAGCTAAGTTTCCACTCCTGTTCCTGTCTGTCTGCAGCTCCCCAGCTAGTGTAGGTCCTAGGAGAAGCCCCATACAGAGGATTCTGTGGAGCCCAAGTATGTGTGATAAAGGCCAGCAGACACCACTTTGCCTGCGAGAGACGAGTAGAAGGCCCACAAGGGTGAAGCTGGTACCTCCTGAGACCACTCCTGGCAGAAGCTGACAAGCCCCTGAGAGGCCAGGCCTAGCCCCCAACCAGCACTATTTGAGAAGAGGAGGAGAGAGACAGGCATCCTCCCCATTTCTACACAGGGTCCAGTGAGGTTCTGGGGCAGAGAAGGTGATGCATTTCCATTTTGACATCTTGAGCGCTTTGCAGCTTCCGGAGTGCAGAGAGACAGAACAGTGCTCTCAGGGAGAGAACAGGAAGGGTGGTGCAGGCAGCCTTCAACTGACAAACCTGGGGGAGACCCGAGCAGAAGCCTGAGAATTGTGGCTCAAAGCCAAGACTGATGGGTGTGGGGGTGGGAGGAGAGGATGCAAGTGGGAACAAGAGGTTTAGGAAATCTGAAGGATCACGGTTAATGTGGCCTCATTCATACCTGTAGACTGGTAGGAAGGAGGAAATTTGGGATACGTCCATTGGAAAAAGAGCTCTTCATGACAAGCCAGCCGAAAACAATGATCTCTAAGCATTCTTATCTATAAGACAGGAATCTAAGAGCATACATTAGGAAAATATAAGTTATCTTGTGATCCTGGCTCCCCACTAGCTTTAAATGCTGGCTTTTCAGAGGGTCGCCTTCACCACTCATCACTTTCAGATATGCTGAAAGTAAGATTGCCTACGTCTTCTTAGCATGTTCATAGAAGTCTTCCCTCTAAAATGCCTCTAAAAAGACCCCAGGGTTCTGCAGGCACAGTCAAATAAATTCATTTCAGTGATCTGAATGGGGTCTTCAGGCAAATCCTAACTTTAATGATGAAGGAAGAAGAGCCTTGAAATGCTTCCTGGATGTCTTAGCTCTGGGAGGGCTGAGCTCTGCTCTGAGAGCCACTGCAGCTCTGGGTTTCAGTATCACCTGCCACTTCTGCACTGATGCCTTTCCACAGCTGTTTCACCTCTTAGGCACTCTGCTAGGACATCAGAACCATTCTCAGTTCCTCCATTGTGATTTGCTAGCAAAACAGAGATTATATTTTAAGATTGTCATGTTGCTAGGGTTCCAAACTCTTGTGCTCAAAGAGAAAAGATGGACAGCATGGGATGGTAGAAAGAACTGGATTGGGAGCCTGGAGATACAGATTCTAGTCCTGGCTCTGCCCTTTCTTAGGAGTGAATGCCCTGTAATCAGTCTAATTAACTTGTAACTCATTGGCCAGCCTTCCCTACCATGACTGTGCTGTGCCAGGGGAAGCAGAATTGAAAAGGAATGTCATTAACCTTGGGTCAAGGGAAGACCTGGATCTTCCATGTGATATCCAGATGGGTTGAGTGGCCTAGCCCATTCCAAGAGCTCTTTGTTTTGTTTTTAAAGATTTTATTTATTTGTCAGAGAGAAAGAAAGGGGGGGCAGGCAGAGGGAGAAGAAGCTGGCCCCCTCTGAGCAAGGAGCCCAATGTAGGACTCGATCCCAGGACCCTGGGATCATGACCCGAGCCGAAGGCAGACTCAACCGACTGAGCCACTCAGGTGCCCCTCCAAGAGCTCTCTGTAGGAAATTTTTCTGTTATCCAGTTTCCAAATGGCCTGGGGCTCATCCATTCTCTCAGCAGAGGTGTATATGTTGAGGTGGCCATAAGAAAAATATCCCTTTTAAGGAGAGAACTAGGTAAGCAAACATTCAGTTGGTGCTACCCCTGAAACTTAACTTGAAAAATTGTACTTCCTGGCTTCTGTGAATTAATAGAATTCAGTGAGAGATCAACTGTGGTTTCCTGTAGGACATATTGGCATAAGTGCCTTAAAAATTAATAAGTTAATATAACCCACATAACATGCTTTCCATGAAAAGCACCCACCACATACTAACAAAGCTATCATTTCATTTTCATCATCATATATTAGGTTTGCGAGAGCAGAGACTTACTTTTGCCTTTCTTTACTGTAATATTTCTAGTGCAATAGAACAGTGCCTGGCTCATGGCACTGAATATTTATCCATAAATGTTTCTCAAATAAAGGAATCATTTAATAAGATACTTGTGAACTGAATCTGTATGCAATGCTTTGGAGAATCACCAAATGTATGTAACCTGCCTTGATCAAAATAAAGGTAGTTTTATTTTGCCTAACAACTTTCTGTGAATACCCTCACATTTCCTTACTCATTCCTTCAGGTGGTCTACTAGCATCCTCGGGAGACTGGTAGAGACCCCAGCTTTCTTTTAAAGAAGAAAGCTGGAAGTCATTATTTCAGAGTTGTGGATTAAATCTCAACCTATCCAGTGCTCTGCCTACAAGATGGTGCTCTTCAGACTCCATCGGCAGGTCAACAAGCCCTGTAGACCATCTTTGCAGCTTGCTCCCACCCACCATTAAAAGAGAGAGAATAAAGTTTTTATGAATAGATTGCCTAGATAAGTAAAATATATCACTATAATACTAATTTAGTGTTTTTATGATTTTATTAAAGGAACTACCTGGTTTTGATATCCTTGGTTGATAGATACCTAAATAGAAAGAATCTAATGAATTGAAACCTTGTCTCCACAAAATAATGCAAATCATTCCAATTTGCTTGAGAAAAGATTTTTTTAATGTAATTTAAATTTATTTAAATTCAATGAATTAACATATAGTATATTAGTTTCAGAGGTAGAGTTCAGTGATTCATCAGTTGCATATAACACCCAGTGCTCATTACATCAAGTGCCCTCCTTAATGTTTATCATCCAGTTACCCCACCCTCCACCCACCTCCCTTTCAGCAACCCTCAGTTTGTTTCCTATGGTTAAGAGTCTCTTGGGTGCCTGGGTGGCTCAGTAATTAAGCATCTGCCTTCGGCTCAGGTCATGATCCCAGGGTCCTGGGATCAAGCCCTGCATCAGTCTCCCTGCTCGGCGGGAAGCCTGCTTCTCCCTCTCCCACTCCCCCTGCTTGTGTTCCCTCTCTCGCTGTGTCTCTCTCTGTCAAATTAATAAATAAAATCTTGAAAAAAAAAAAGTCTTATGGTTTGTCTCCTGCTCTGATTTCATCTTATTTTATTTTTCCCTCCATTCCCCTATGATCCTCTGTTTTGTTTCTTAAACTCCACATATGGGTGAAATCATATAATTGGCTTTCTCTGACTTACTTCGCTCAGCATAATACCTTCTAGTTCAGTCCACATCGTTGTAAATGGTAAGAGTTCATTCTTTTTGATGGCTGAGTAATATTCCATTGCATACATGTACCACTTATTTATCCATTCATCTGTCGATGGACATCTGGGCTCTCTCCATAGTTTGGCTATTGCGGACATTGCTGCTATAAACATTGGGGTGCAGATGCCCCTTCGGATCACTACATTTGTATCTTTGGGGTACATACCTAGTAGTGCAATTGCTGGGTCAAAAGGTAATTCTATTTTTAACTTGAGAAAAGACTTTTTAAAAACAATATACTTCAAAGATTTCTGGTGGGATAACAAATCCCCACTGCCTCCTGTTCTTAGTCCTAGAAGATAATGCCCTCTGGCAGCTGGTCTAAGGCCCATTTATGATCAGAATTGCTTCAGAGCTTTTAAAAATGCAGATTCCAGGGCTCAACCCCTGTCCACTCCATCACCCCATACAGATACCCAAGATTCTGCTATAGTAGGTCTGGGATAGGGTTTCAAATCTGCATATGGAAAATGGTCCTCAGGTGGTTTTATTGAGCAACAAAATTTCAAAACCACCTTATATACTGTGCTGTCATATGCTAATCTCCCCAAACCACTGACTATAAAGTCAGGGGCTCCTTTCCCCTTATTCTAAAGGAAAGGACTGTCTCTCTTAACCTGCCAGTCCTGGTGCAAATACAGGAGCTCCAAACTCACACGGCTGCAGGCCGAGGCATATAACATAACTGCATGAAGGAGGCAGAAAGGGAACACTGGGGACTGTAGCAAACATGACTGATCAAAAAGAGACAGACGCTTACCAGTTCTAACCAAGTGTGAACATGAGCCCAGCATTGCCAGAGCTTCCAAGTTTTCAAAAGCAGCTAGAAACCCAGATTTTACAAATAATGTCCTACGAAGGCTGAAGACCTCTGTAGGTAGCACGTGGCCCAGAGGCCATACAATCTCAGGCTCTGTACAACAGTGCAGACAAAACCCTTTTAGGCAGTGTATTCATCTCCTGAGGCTGCTGAAATAAACTATCACAAATCAGATGGCTTAAAACAACAGAAATTTACTCTCCTACAATTGTGGTCAGAAATGCTCAGTCAAGGTGTTGTCATGACTGGTTGCTTCTGGCTCTGAGGGAGAATCATTCCAAGCCGCTTTCCTTGCTTCTGGTGGCTGTTAACTATTCTCAGTTTGTGGATGCATCTCTCCCATCTGCCTCTGTGTTCAATGGTCTTTTCCCCTGTGTGTCTCACCTGTCTCTGTCTTCCCTTTTATTCTAAGATCTTGTCTTTGGATTCAAAATCCAGGATGATTTCATTTCAAGATCCTTAATTACACTTTCAAAGACCCTTTTTTCCAAATGAAGGTCCCATTTACAGGATCCAGGGGTTAAGATTTGGACATTACTTTTTTGAGGCCACTAGTCAAACCACTACAGGTGGGTTGGCATTTAAAAAAATCCAAATCCATTATTTCAATCAAAGTATATTTTTTCCAACCTTTCCCACATGTACTATTTTACTACTATGATAGAAATCACTTACATCCTGGCAGAAAACTTGATATGCAAGCTCAGGTATATTTTTATTTCTTGTGTGCTTCCTAGATTTACGTTCCTTTACATTCTATTAGCATCATCCCATTGCTCTGTTTCCACCATTGCTTCTCAAGTCAGGGATGGGAGGCAAAGGGACCTCTGCCTCTGTGCAGTGTTCCACCATGGCGGATCTCCTTGACTGGAGAGAATCATCTCTCCATATGTATGGGAAGGCAGAAAGGGTGATAGTGGAAGAGCAGAGTGGATAAGGTATTGAGTGAAGAGAGAGAAAAATAGGCAAAGTAGGAGTCTGGGCCCAGGCATGAGAGAAAAAAAGCAGGAAATATGATTCATGTGAAACAGCTCCTTGGAAGAATTCTGTTCTCCCAAGGGGAATTTTGTAGACACCCCAAACTCCAGTGTGATCTTTAGTGCCATCTACTGGGAAGCATGGGAACCAGCTCAGACCTGAGCTAGGAAAACAAAACAGTGGGTCCCACCTTCAATCTAAACTTGAGGGGCATTTTTATTGAAACCAGACCCTTACCTGTCTAATAAGGATCCAAGACTCCCAGCAAACACCTGACCATCTTCTGTGCATTCCTCACACTTTATGCACATGTGGTTCCAGAACTCATCCATGTGTTGCAACTTATCTCCCAAGCTAGTCAGTGAGCTCTGTAACATCAGGAACTGTATCTCTTTCCTTTCTATCCTCAGCACAAGCATGGAGTCTAGCACAGAACAGCATCTCCAAAAATAAACAAATAAATAAAAGCCTATTGAATATAAGGAAAACTCAACTTAAGAATTCTACTTCTTGGGGCCCCTGGGTGGCTCAGTCCGTTAAGCATCTGACTTTGGCTCAGGTCATGATCCCGGGGTCCTGGGATCAAGCCCCATGTCTGGCTCCCAGCTCAGCAGGGAGTCTGCTTGTCCCTCTCCCTCTGCCCCTCCCCACACCCTCTGGTGCTCTCTCTCTCAAATAAAATCTTAAAAAAAAAAAAAAAAAGAATTCTACTTCTTATCAACCATTACTTGACATATTTGTAGAAACCAAATGGCAAGACAAACCACAAGAGAAAAACTGGATTACCTATGGTTTAATGAAGTCTTTGGGCTTTCTTTAGCCCTCAGGAAGTACACTCAGGGCCCAGTCACAGTGGGGAGTAGGCTGCGGTGCTCCATGGACAAAATCACCCTATGCAGCAAGCTGATCTTGCCGTACCGTCATCCACTCAAAGGGCAAAGAGGTGAAGTGTGCACAGGTGTATAGATGTATGAAATAATACAAAATACCAACTGGTTTCTTTTTTTTAAGATTTTTTATTCATTTGAGAGAGCGAGAGAGCAGAGGGAGAGGGAGAAGCAGGCTCCCTGCTGAGCAAGGAGCCCGATGTGGGACTTGATCCCAGGACCCTGGGATCATGACCTGACCCAAAGGCAGAGACTTAACTGACTGAGCCACCCAGGAGTCCCCCAGTTGGTTTTTGACCCCAGTTCCTGACACAGAGCTCTGGAAATTCCTGTAATTTCCTGAGTGATAGAAGCATCTTTTGTTCTAATGAGGTGACTCTTGGTAGGTTCTTGGATGGGAACTGGTCACCAGAAAGATGAAGCCATGGTTCAAGACGAAGCTTGGAATTTTCAGCTCCCTTCTCATTCTCTGGGGAAGGGAGAAGGGCTGGAAATTGAGTTAACAATCTGTCATACCTACATGATGAAGCGTCCATAAAAATCCAAGAGTACAGGTTCTGAGAGTTTTCAGGTGGGTGAACACGTGGAAGTGCAAGGAGGGTGGCATGCCCAGAGGGCATGGAAGCTCCACACCCCTACCCAGACACCTTGCCTCGTGCATCTCTTCATTCTGCTTGTTCCTGAATTATATCCTTTTATAATAAACTGGTAATCTAAGTTAACAGTTGTCCTGAGTTTTGTGAGCTGCTTTAGCAAATTATCAAAGCTGAGTAGGGGCCATGGGAACCTGTGACTTACAGTTAATTGCTGAGAAGCACAAGCGACAACCTAGGCTCGTGATTTTGAGACACATATGAAGCGGGGTGAGGAGTCTCTAGGTCTGCACTAACTTCAGGCAGAAGTGTCTGATTTGACTGGAACTGTATGACACCTTGTTGGTGTTGACAAGTTGGAGCATTGCTTCGTATGGAGAAAAAAACCTTACACATCCAGTGTAAGAGTGTTGTGAGTCTGAGTAAAGGCAAACACAGTGTGTTTTTCCTAGACAAAGTGGGAGGAGAGCATATTCCATCAAGTGACTGTTGCTGCTTGCATCTCAGAGCTAAGCCAGTAATGGGAATAGCATAGCCTAATAACACAACCACTCACATAACCTTTACCTCATGGTCCTCAACTTTGGCTGCACATTATCACCTAGAAAGCTTTTGATAAGTCTGATGCATAGGCTGCCTCCCAGACCAATTAAATGAAGAATCTCTAGGGGTGGTACCCAAACCTAAGTATTTTTTTAGTTTCCCAGGTAGTACACTGTTGGTGGGGATGTAAAATGATGCAGCCACCATGGAAAACAGTACGGCGGTTCCTCAAAAAATTAAAAATAGAGCTACCTTACAATCTAGCAATTCCACTTCTGGGTATTAATCTGAAGAAAATTAAAATAGTAACTCGAAAAGATATATGTGTCCCCCCATGTTTACTGCAGCATTATTTATAATATCCAAGATATAAAAACAACCTAAGTGTCTATCATTGGATGAATGGATAAAGAAGATGTGGTACATATATATAATGGAATATTCTGCCATAAAAAAGAATGAAATCTTGCCATTTGAGACAACATGGAGGACTTTGAGGCCATTATGCTAAGTGAAATAAGTCCAAGAGACAAAGACAATTATCATATGCTCTTACTTACATGTAGAATCTTAAAAAAACAACAAAGACCCCAAAACCAAGCTCACAGATAGAACAGATTGAGGGTTGCCAGAGGTGCGGGTGGGGTGGGGGGAAAGGTGGGTGCAATGAGTGAAGGAGGTCAAAAGGTACAAAAAAGGTATAAAATAAGTCATGGGGAGGGGCGCCTGGGTGGCTCAGTCGTTAAGCGTCTGCCTTCGGCTCAGGTCATGATCCCAGGGTCCTGGGATCGAGCCCCACATCGGGCTCCCTGCTCGGTGGGAAGCCTGCTTCTCCCTCTCCCAGTCCCCCTGCTTGTGTTCCCTCTCTCGCTCTCTCTCTCTGTCAAATAAATAAATAAAATCTTAAAAAAAAAAAAAAATAAGTCATGGGGACATAATACTGTATTGCAGGGGCGCCTGGGTGGCTCAGTTGTCGGGTGTCTGGCCTTTGGCTCAGGTCATGATCCCAGGGTCCTGGGATCAAGCCCCGCGTCAGGCTCCCTGCTCAGTGGGAAGCCTGCTTCTCCCTCTCCCACTCCCTCTGCTTGTGTTCCCTCTCTCGCTGTGTCTCTGTCAAAATAAATAAAAAATCTTTTAAAAAAAATACTATATTGCATATTTGAAAGTTATTAAGAGTAGATCTTAAAAGTTCTTATCACACACAAAAAAGTTCCCCAGGTATATTAGTTTTCTATTACTGCTGTAAGGATTTACCACGGACTTCGTGGCTTAAAACAAAACACATTTATTATCTTTTATGTCTATAGCGCAGAAGTCCGAAAGAGGTCTCACTGGGCTAAAATCAAGATGTTGGCAGATTTGCATTCCTTATTGGAGACTCTAGGCTAGGAGAATCAGTTCTCTCACCTTTTCCAGGTTCTAGAGGCTGAAGAGTTCTTTATTTTTTTTAAGATTTTATTTATTTGAGAGAGAATGAGAGAGAGAGAGCACATGAGAGGGGGGAGGGTTAGAGGGAGAAGCAGACTCCCCGCCAAGCAGGTAGCCTGATGTGGGACTCGATCCCAGGACTCCAGGATCATGACCTGAGTCGAAGTGAAGAGCTCTTTAAATCTTCAAAGCCAGCAACCATCAGTCGAATCTTGCTCATATTGGATCACTCTGACATTTACTTTTCTGCCCCCCCTCCCACATTTCAAGACCCTTGTGATTGTGTTGGGCCCACCCAGATTATCAAGAATAATCTATCTTAAAGTCAGCTGATTTACAATAACAAATCCATCTGCTACATTAATTCCCCTTTGCCATGTAATGTAACATATTCACAGGTTACCAAGATTAGGACATGTCAGACCATTATTACCGTATCAGATGACTCCAATGTGAAGCTGAGAACTACTGGTCTACCCATAAGATGGACTCAAGAAATGGCTCAGTTAGCAAGCTGAGCCATGATGGAAGATTGGAGGCACACTGAAAAACTGGAGTGTTGGGGGAGGGTGGAGAAAGGGGCAATAGCCAGCCTCGCCAATTTTACATCGTTGCAGAACTTGTCTTGCAGTAGGAGGAGGGGGTTGTCATGTGATTTATTATCCCTCAGCCTCTGAGAGTCCTGGGAAGTTAAACTGTACACTATCCCAAGGATGGTGGGACTACCTCCACAAAGGAGTAGCCATTGCAGAAAATGTAAGTCATTTCACAAGATGGGACTTTAGCAGACTTTGGGGACTGGTAGCTAACAGCTTCCTCCTTGTTTTATGTTCACTCAGAGCCTGGGTGTATGCCAGATTCTCAAGTGCTCTGTAGCTTTCCCCCCATGGTGGAAGATGCAAATTACCTGCCCACAGGTTGATTATGGCTTGAAGATACTTTTTTAAGATTTTATTTATTTGTCAGAGAGAGCACATAAGCAGGGGGAACTACAGGCAGAGGGAGAAGCAGGCTCCCTGCTGAGCAAGGAGCGGGATATGGGACTCGATTCCAGAACCCTGGGATCATGACCTGAGCAGAAGGCAGACATTAACTGACTGAGCCACCCAGGCATCCCTTGAAGATACTTTTTGACTGGCCAATATTTTTAGTCACACACACAAACATTAGGATTTCTGGCTTTTCTTCAAAGATCTAGCTTTGCTGGGACAGCACTCCTGCAGGACAGCTCTCAGCTGCTGCCTTTTGATGGAGCCCTTATTCTCTGGTTTGCTGCAGGCTTCATCCTAGCCTTTTTGTTTCATGCCTGCTCACTTCACACATTTCTGTTACTTGCCTAGTCTGGAATGTATTTGAGTTCACAGGATTACCCCTCCTTCAGAATTCCTATGCCTAAAGTTAGGCAAAATTCTCATAAAGACCCATTTGTGTGTCATCAATACAAAAGTGAAGAGCTCTTAGATTTAACGAGACTTACTGTGGTGATCTTTTCATAATACATACAAATAACGAATCATTATGTTGTACTCCTGAAACTAAATGTTTTATGTCAATTATATCTCAATAAAAAAGAAATAAAAAAAATGGAAACTCATCCCCACCCCCCACCCCCAAAAGAGGGAATAGTTCTCCACTGGGAAAGATGGGATACAGGCCAAGGGCATGGCCTGAACACAGAAAACCCTTTCCTCACAACTGAGGGAGCGCACCAAGGGGAGTGAAGACCAGCATCTGAGTAAATGGCCTGAGTCACCATGTGTTCCAGTCAGCAAAGTGGCCTCCATTGGTACAAATCTCTTTGTAGGAAATGAAGCGGAAAGCTGCCCAACTCTAATTTCTGTCCACTGGTCTTCCTTCAGTCTTTGAAGACAAACATAATCAACTTCTCTCTTCTTTCATACCCAGACATCCAAAATTTTGAAGACAACTATCATTACCCCTGCCGGCCTCTTCCCACTTCCAAAGGCTTCTTTCCAATAAGCCTAATTCCCTGGACAACTCTCCTAAGATATAGTTGAGACTTCATCTTCATTCTGGTAAATCCCTAGCTTGGCTGCGCCACCCAAATGTGCTATTCCAAAGTCAGCAGCTTGAGAGAGTGAGAGGACAGAAGGGCAGTCAGAGTAGATCTTCTGACTCAGACCCTGGTCCTCTATCACCTGTCCTAACACTGCATGAGCTTACAGATTAGAAGACAATTGAGGATTCCCAAACTGAGGCCCTTTGAGGTACAGGGGCATGACAAGACATAGCCTTCCCTTTACATGGCTCCAGGGGAAGATCCTCCCTTAAGGAACACACCAAGTCTTTGTAATGGATAAAATCCAAAAACCCTACTCTGTCCTTATATCCTTTCTCCTCAATGGGCTGACACAATTTTGTAAGGATGACACCCTACCTTTGAAATATGCTTCGCCTCAAGAGGTTAGAGTCCATTTCAAAGGGCCTGTAAAGTAAGCTGGGGTGGTGGATGGTGACAACTTGTTTATTTTCCATGGCGTTGCTCATTAAGTCAGCTTTGGCATAATTAGGAGAGATGAAATTCAAGCCAATCTCTGAACTGCTGGTTTTAGTTTGAATAAACAGACAGGATTGATGCTGCTGGCTCAACTGAGATTTGAGGTTAGATGTAGTTTTGGTTTAACGTTCCTTTATTTCATTAAATGAGATAGTGTATGTGAATCACTTAAAATTACTGGAACATGTTCATTTTTATTACTAATCCATGTTTTCTGGCCATTCTTAACCATCTTTACATCCACCACAGTCTTTACGATGGTTCCCACACATAGCTGTCAGTCAATGAAGGAGAGTAAACCGATACTGGAGACATTAGTTGGCTGTCTCCGACACGCAGTTATGGGGCCACTTACACCCATCCCTTCCACAGAGACCAGAACAAAGAGCTTAGGCTACAAGGTTTGGGTAGCTGAGGAAAGTTGTTAAAGTGGGTTAGCAGGTTCTTAAAACTTGGGATCATGTCAACAGCAGTTCCACCTGGAGGGAGACAGAGTGGATTAGATGTTCTCTCAAATCTGTCTCACATCTATGGATATCCTACTCTCTTTACAGTCTTTTGGCACAGAATGCTATGCTACCTCACTTGAGATCATTCCTACAGAACCAATAGGAAGATAAAGTGAAAGCAAACCAGCAATCAAATTTGATTGTCTTCCATCCTAAGGAGCTTGGTGTATAGTCTTTAAGGCATCAGCATCTGTCAGGGGCTCCAGCAGGGAATCCTATTCAAGGACACAGCATAAGAAGCACAGAGAATCAACCCAAGTGATACTAAAGAGGACAGGATGGGAGGACATTTTTTATTTCCCCAGATCTTCAGGCAACCTCACTAAGCTGGAGGTCACATGCAGCTGAGTATGAAACCAAGAAAAATATGAGGCTTAAAAAATATTGTGCATTATAATTCTTCAATCTCTGGAAGGCTAGGAGCCCAAGGTCAGTGTGGCAGGAAGCAGTGCAGATTCCCAGCCCAGCAGTCACACAATCTTCACGGTCTTGAGCATATCTGACAGTATATACGTGTCATCCCAACCCTTCCCAGGCTTCCTCAGGGTCTGCTCCAAGGCCTGGGCCATTTCCAAGAGCTCTGGTGTGGCAAGTTTCTGCTCCGGGTGCAGCTGACAGAACAGGATCTCATTTACTTCACCCTCAATTCGCCGGACATACAGGAGAGGGAAGACCGCTTTGAGCCCAGTCAGCACTGAGTCCTTCAGCCCCAAGTCCCGGCACACAAGGTTGAGGATAAAGACACCTACAGGGTGGGAAGGGAAGAGTCATGTCTCACAGATCAGGGGACATGTTGGAGACAAGGTTCAGCTCTGAGGAATAGACCGATTCCTGCTACAGGGAAGCTGGTAGCCTAAGAAAACACAGCTGCAGTGAGTTTGCAGAGAGCACAATGCATATGAAGGCAGGAATATGTGAACTATGAGAAAACTTAAAGCTAATTTCTTGCTCTTCTGTGCTGCTAACAATTTACTTTACCATTCTCCATGCCTCAGTTTCCCAAAGAAATGCTTTGAGAAAGAAGTAATTAATACCCCAAGAAAAAAATGTACCAACTCCACAGGGGTGTTACATTCTTGACATATACATTACGGAGTATTTATCTGCCAGGAAAAGGGCCAAGGTTACCTTGACCTATGACAATGAAGGTTCCCAAAAACTCTGTTCACCCAAGTACCTGACACCAAATCAAAACATCTGGGAGGCTGTCTACATAAGGACTAAGAGCTCTAGCTTCCAAGTCACAAGGACATCAGTTGGAGCCCCAGCTTGTTACCTTGTGTCACCTTGGCAAAGTTTCCTTACTTCAGTTTCCTTATCTGAAAATGGGCTGCTATGAAGATGAAACAGCATTAACACCTAGGGCAGCCCACATGGAAAAAAATCAAATGGTAGCTAACATGACCAAGTTGGGGGAAATGTAAATTACTACACATTGTAAAACTGTTTGGTAACATCTAGGAAACCCCAGCTTACAAGCAAACTATGAAGCAGCAATTACAACGCCATCTATATGCCCGACAGACCTGCAAATATATTTCACCAAAAGCCATCTACTAGAATGTTGATGTCAGTACTGCTTATAAAAGCCTCAAGTAGGAAATGACCCAAACCAACAGCAGAATAGAGAAACGAATGCATTATAGACACACAATGATACTACACAACAATATAAATAACAATGTAAATACAACACTATGGATAAATCTCACAAAGATCATGTTTGGTAAAAGAAAACAAATAATATGTTCCATAAAATTCCATGTATACAAAGAACAAAAATGGGCAAAACTAAGCTGTACTGACTGAAGTTAGGATACGGGTTATCCTTGAGAAGAGGAGGAGTTACTGAAAGGAGGTAAGAGGTGGACTTTCTGGGGGGGCTACAAGTGTTCTGTGTTTGATGAGAGTAAACGGGTGTGTTCAATTCAGGGAAATTCATCGAGCTACACACTTATGACAGACCCATTTTTCATTAAAAAGAAAACAATTTTTAAAGGACCCACCCCTCCTCCCTGCCCAACCTTTTGTACCTCCTACCTTCAGGAGTCAAGATGCTTTTGACCTTCTGCAGGAAAGGCTGGTCCACAAAAGCTGGTGGTGGACAACTCATTCCCAGTGTTGGGTCCTTACTGTCGACATCAAACATGACGACATTGTAGTGGGGCTGTCCTGGGAAAGAGAAGCAAACGAGTCTTTGTCTAACACCATCTACCTTCCTACACCATATGTCCCCTGTGACCTGTGGTGGCCGCAGGTGGCTAAGTCAGAAGGATGACATGGAGGTTGTGGTTTGTCTGTAAGGGCACTGACGTCACTGTCCAGGGGAGTCACTGTCCATCAGGGTTCTGCTGTGAGCACCCCACATGACAGACAGGGCTTTTACCTGATCTTATCCTCCACATTTAAAAGCACCTTCCATAAGCACACACATTCATGGGATCCGTGCTAGCATGATTACTACTTGGTTAAGAGTCCATCTATACCAGTAATTTTGAATCCCAGCAGAACATTAGGGTCACCAGGAAATATTCAAAATACTTTGAGAACCTGGGCTCCATTCCTGACCACCTGAATCAAAAACCCTGATGTGGGAAGGAACAGGTAGGAGAGGAGATAGGAAGCCACAGGTATTTTTCTTAAACTCCCAGGTAATTCGAAATACAGGCAGAATTGAGAACTATTGATTTAGGCAGAGCAGCTGCCTAAGTCTTTAGGGGCTGACCCAGCAAATGCTTGCAGGAGAAAATGTTCTCAAATTAAAGTTAGTGTATCTTTTCTAGTACTTGAAAAATAGCTGGCTCAAGAAAGATTTTACTAAATGGGTGAGAAAGAACTGATGAAGGATCAGATGCACTCCTTGCTATAATGGAAATAGTTTTTACAAGGGGTAAGCTTGCAATGCTACGGACTTTCAGCAAACTCTGAAACTATGATAATGATTATTCAATAATTAATGAATACTGACACAGGACTACTGCATGCCCATTACTGTGCATGGCACAGATCTCGTTTTGGTTTCTTAGAGAGCAGAACATGCTGGCTCATCAAAGTCCAAGAATAACCACTGCCCACATTTGTAGCAGTGAGCCCTCCAATAATCTGGAAGGTGGTTGTTAGAGACGATTGATTGCCAGGCTGTTCAAAACTGACTGATGGGCAGTAACGATGGCAACACATCACAGACTGAGTGCCTGCCATGAGCCTAGTGCAGTTTTAAATATTTCCCATGTACTAGCTGTGTTGGGCCTGGGCCCCAGCCTCAGAGAGGTAACCTGTGAGACTCTTGATATATACTTAAGTTCAGTTTGCAATTAAAATTCCTGCACCATCTGTCCATCCCAGCACCAAAGTACTCACTCCGGGCATCCTGTTTTGCCATACCCTAACTGGGAGATGCTCTGATCCAGTGAGAACCAGAGGATCAGTTATGGAATGGGCAGACCAGGAAGGGTGGGTAGCCCGAGCTCCCAGGTTCACTTAACTGAACCAACCTGACTGACTTCTCCCTGAGGGACTCCTGCTCCGGGAAGCACCAGTCCCCAGGAGCCTACATACAAAGAGGCAAAAGAAGCACAGGAGCTATTGCAGAACATTAATATGCCTTTTGTCCTAAGTCTGAGATAGGAAATATTAGAGCAAAATGGAGCCCTAACTCCAGCAGCAGCACGGCCATCAGAATTCCCACTGAGTAGCATCTGCTTCAGGGTTTCTCAACCTCAGCACTACTGACATTGGGGACAGATAATTCTTTGTCAGGGGTGGCTGTCCTGTGCATGGTAGAATGTTTAGCAGGATCTTTGGTCTCTACTCACTCACTGTCAGAAGCACCCTCACCCTGCGGTTACAAGGACCAAAGACGTGTGTGTAGACACTGCCCGATGCCCCCAGGTGTACAGCCACTGATCTACACGAATGCTGTTTGGCTCTCTCTCTGCTTCACCTGCAGCTCAAAGACTAAAAAACAGGGCGCCGGGGTGGCTCAGTTGGTTAAGCAACTGCCTTCGGCTCAGGTCATGATCCTGGAGTCCCGGGATCGAGTCCCACATCAGGCTCCCTGCTCAGCAGGGAGTCTGCTTCTACCTCTGACCCTCCTCCCTCTCATGCTCTCTGTCTCTCATTCTCTCTCTCGCAAATAAAATCTTAAAAAAAAAAAATTAAAAAAAAAAAAAGGACTAAAAAACAACTCCCAACGCACACCCCAACTTTTCTTCCCCTTCTCCTCACCCGGCTACAGACCTTAGGTTCCTTGGGAGGATGAGGAAGTGGCAAGGACACAGAGTCAGAAGAGAACCAGGAGAAAAGCCCACTGAGCTGTCAGCACCCCAAGGGCAGAAATGGTCAGTTTTATGTGTTGCTGTACCCCAGCCCCTAGCACAGTGCTGGGCACATGGCTGGCACTCTAGATTTACTGAGTCAATACATCAACCGATGAATGAACAAATCAACGGGGGAAAGACTGGGACAATGCTAACTGTTCGAGATGAATTCTAGAGGCCCTTGCAGGCCTGCCGACTTTGGATGACTCTTCCCTCAACAACCCTCCAAATTCTCCAACTGCAGTACCTTCTCTTCCTGCCAGGCTGGTAATATAGTCCAGTCCATCTGCAATATGGACCTTCATCCGGTCGCTCTGGGAGAAGCCAAACCACCGGCTGGCCACTTCCAACATGGAGGGGTCGATCTCCACAGCATCAATGCAGGACTTCGGGAAATGATCGTGGACAAACAGGGGGAGGCTGCCCCCACCCAGGCCTACCACCAACAATGCCAGTGGGGTCTCTGCAATAAAGGAATAAAGCATCATTTGACAATCTGCTCACTGAAAATTTTGTACCAGCCTTGGGGAGGGTAAAGGAGGGAGCTGGATTATTGGCTCTGCCCAGGGGATACAAGATTTAGAGGCCCAGCTTCTCTGTCTCATCCCAGAAATTTAGGGCCAGTCTGACATCTGAAAACTCAACCGTGGCCTCACAATCCTTCCTTTACTAGATCCAGAAGCTGTGTGTTATTATTACAGACCCTTAAAGATCCCAAAGCACTCAGCTGACATCAAACCAAGAGTCCCCACCATAAGCATTATTAGACTTCCCCTAAGAACTGGGAGGGACAATGGCCAACATCTCGCTTAGGATCACAAGGCAATGTAGATGCAATGCCCTCTGCCCAGCTTTCAACTCAAAGGCCACAGCTGCCCTCTCAGAAACATCAACCAACCGAAGGCAATCCATCCAAGTTCCAGAAATCACGGGAAAATAAAGGCCCAAATCCTAGTCCTAAGTACAGAGAAACCTCAGCAATCACAGGCAGACAGAAGAAGACAAGAAATAAGAAAGAATCACTGAAAGGAGACATTAAATGTAAGATTAATATCTGAGGATTAAACTTAAGAACTGAGACTCTAGGGACATACATCAACACCAAGAAAGGCCAAAAGTACAGGATGTTTCAATAAGACATACTCAGGACTTTGGGTGAACAGTTACCAGCCTAGACAGAAAAATGAACATTTTTGCTACTGTGGTCAGATCCAAACCTGTTATTGGTAATAAGGCTATGACTGTTCTACCTATAATATAGATTTTTTAATTAAGTAGAAATTCAAGAAAGAATTGCATCTGGTGCTCAAATAATACATTACTGAAAGCCAGAAATTCTTCTCAAGCGCACAAGAATTTCTGGAGTCATGATTTTTAAATGTTCCATCTGGTTACATAGGTAGACACATATGCAAACACTCATCAAACTGAACAACTTAAAATCTGTACTTTATGTATCTCATTGAATACATTTTATACTTTAGTATTTTAAATAAATGAATAAAGAAAAAATTTAAGACACCCACATGTGCAGCCATTTTGAGATTACAATCTGAGTTTCAGGGAAAAGCTACTGGATGTTTATTAATTTAGAAGAAGATTGGGAAGAAGAAGACTATGAATATATGTGCATTTTTTGGTCTGTAATCGCTGTGCTCAAACCACAAGACAGCTGTCATCTTACACGCCCCCTCCTGTGGCAGGCAGCGGAGTCTCCCTCACCTAGGAGCAGCTCCGGGTTTCTGAGCAGGGCAAGACCCGCAACCATTGCTTTGTGGTGTTCACAGCACAGGTAACTCTTGTCAATGGACTGCCCTGGGGCTGTGGGGAGGTCCTCTGGAGTGTCAGCAGGCCGCTGCTTCTTCCTGTCCTTTTTCCGTTTCTTCTGGGCTAAAGAGAGATAGAGATGATGAGGTCCCATGTTTGGCACTCTAGTCCATGAAAAGCAAGCCATACCAGCAGCACTGTGCCGTAGTGAGCTTGATCAGACTCAAGAACCCACGCCACCAGGCGTGGAGCCTACTTTAAGAAAAAAAAAAAAGGATCCTAGAGGACATGGCCTAGATCTACACTGTCCAATACCGTAGCCACTAGCCACTTGTGGCTATTGAAATGTAAACATAAATTACAATTTAAAAACATTAAAGATTCAGCGCCTTACTTGCACCAGCCACATTCTATGTGCTCAGGAGGCACACATGGTTAATGGTTACCATATTGGGCAGCTAAGTGGATATTAAACATTCCCTCCAATGCAGAAAGTTCTACTGAATAGCACCAGACCAGGTGACCTCTAAGGTACCCACCAACTCTAAAGCCCTTCTGAAACATATGCTAGTGACTGGCAGTATGAAGAAGGTGGGGTTCACCAGCACCCGTAACGTTTCTGGCTCACCTCACAGAAGTTTACTGAATTAATACAAAACAGATGCATATGGAGCAACGTACAAAGGGGATGGCCTCTAAACTGAAGGCATTAAAGTGATAACCACATCTATTTGGTAAACCACCACCCCAGCCCCTTATCATTTGAGACCCAGGCTTCGCTCAAGAACAACGTACACCTCCATTCTGCTTATTGCCGTTTACACTTGAAGAGCCCAGATGGTAACAGGACAACTTGCAGAGCCATATGCCTCTGATCACAGGCACCCAGGTCTGTCCTACATCTTGGCCAATCTCCCAGGTCAGTCTGACCACCCCAGATGGAGAATCCAGGCCACGTCCACTTGGGTCCCACCAGTGTGCGGATGACACCTCACCTCTGTGAGACACATCCTTCAGCAACCTGGCTTCTGACTGCACCACATTCCTGTTGCTGAGGAAGATCAGCCGCCGGAAGTAGTGCTTGTCATCCCCCTGGACATCCTCGACCACATAGCTGCCACTCAAGGGACTGCAGTCTTGGTGCTGAACGGTCCGGACCCCGATGTCCCCACCCACAGACAGAAAGGGCACCTGAAGATATAACAGAGATGTGGTCAACCACCAGCTCAATTAAGAACAATGAGAAATGATAATCGTTTCCCTTTGTGTGTGTATGAGGAATCCCCATACCAAGGTTCAGGACAGCAAGAACTTCCAAGATTTGCCATTCTATTAAAGAACTTTCCTGGAGCCTTTCAACAGATCACAAAAGGTTTAATTCACTCTTTGGAAAACCAATTGAACACATAAAGATCCCCCAAACCCTTAGTGAAATGCAAGGGTTCTCCCTCACAAAAACATGATGTTCTCCTTAGGAATCCTCAAAGGATTTTCCATAAAAGCTAGAGGGAACCCTCCGGAGGGAACTATAACTATGAGAGAAGGAATCTGAACAGGGATAAAGAGAACAAAATCCAGAGAGAAAGCAACCATTCCAAGTTTGGAGAAATCTCTCCCTTCCCCCAATTACTCTCATCTTTTTCCCCATTTTTCTAAACAGGAGAAAAAATTAGGAGAAAAATACATTTTCCCCCTAGACTTTTCCATTTCCCTTCCCAATCTTTGCTTCTATTTCTTTTAAAGACCTCCAAGAGTATTTAATAATCACCAGGGACCCCTGACTTTGCAGAGATGCAGGCACTGGAGAGAAGGTCCCAAATGACCTCCCCACAGGATCTACATCTCTTTTATGGACACCAACCCCAAATTCTGCCAGGAAGAATCAAACACACATTCATCTGCAAACACAAGACAGCACAGTGGGCAGAACCACAGGCTAGAACCTGGAAGTCTAGGTTCATGTTTTCAGATCTGTTACTACAGAAACAAGCCCCTAGGGACCTTGGCTTTCCTATCTACCACGGATAAAGTACCTGTAATGCACTCACCTGTCAACTGCCATCAGCAGGATGGAATGAGACAATGTCAGCAAAAACCCTGTTTCCTTCCCAGGAAAATACCAGACCAGCAATGCTAATATCCTGAAAACTAACCTGAGCTGTTTTGCCTCTTTTCCATTCTACACTCAGATAATAATGGTTCTAAGAAGCAAAATGCTCAAGGAAGGTCTGCACAAAAGAGGGTAAGGAGAAACAGAGTCTGAACAATCCACAGTATAAAGAGCTGGAGCCTGCAAGGTGGAGAGCATTTCATCTCTGTGGAGTCTCAGAGGCCCCACAAACACAGATGCTACTAGGGGTCTCAAAAGAGCAACTGCTCTCCTTCTTCTCACTGCCTGGGGCAAGAGAACATAAGTACTGCCCACTTAGTTCTGAGCTATTGACATGCCCTTCAGGAATAGACTAGGGGCAGAGACCCTCATCCTAGCTCCTTCTAAGACACCCTCTGCCTTCGTGGCTGCTAATATGACTTCTCTAGAGATCAATGAAAGCTGCTGCCAGAGCTCTGTTACCTGCTGCTGGGCGGGCATCCCGGCAGGAGCCAACTCCATGACTCTGGCTGACAGCTCGGCCTGAATGCTGTCCATGCCTTCGTACCGCTGGCCTCGGTGGAGGGCCACTGTGATCAGCCTCCTGAAGCCTGCACTGGCCGCCAGCTGCTTCCGACCCTCCTCCATGCCAAAGAGCCACTCAGTCTCGCGACCCTGGGGGACTGGAAAGAGGCACTTGGTGACACGGAGTCCAGGGAAGAGTGTTCAAGCCCCAACCAATATGACCTACATGGCAGAGAGTCAGCCCCGGCATAGGCCCAGCATCCCTTCCAACTGTGACCCACTGAGGGCTATCAATTCCCTAGTGCACAATGCCCTGAGCAAAGCAGCCATCAGACACATGGTAGGACCCACGTGACCATGTAAGGGGGAGAGGCAGGTACCTAGTGCAAGAAAAATAGCAATAATACTAACACTTATTATATGCCAAGCAAAATTCCAATAAGTTTACAAACAGAAACTAATTGAATCCTCACAAGAGTCTAAGATGCAGGTGGTATTATTATTCCCATTTTATAAACGAGGCCATTCAGACACAGAATGGAATTATTTACCCAAGTTCATACAATTAGTAAATGGTGAAGCTGGGGCTCAAACCCAGGCAGCCAAGCCCCAGGCTCCGTGCTTGTATCGACTTTACTATTTGTTCCCATTAGTAGACAGGTAGGCTTATGGAATACTTGGGAAAATAGCTCACTTGTCAGCAAATTACCAGCATGATGATTTCAACATCTTGCCTTTGTCTAGAATATCCTATTTTTGAAGATTTTATTTATTTATTTGACAGAGAGAGACACCGTTGAGAGAGGGAACACAAGCAGGGGGAGTGGGAGAGGGAGAAGCAGGCTTCCCGCTGAGCAGGGAGCCCAAAGTGGGGCTCAATCCCAGGACTCTGGGATCATGACCCGAGCCGAAGGCAGACGCCTAACGACTGAGCCACTCAGGCGCCCTAGAATTTTCTACTTTTGAAAGCACTTCGTCATCCTATTTCTTTTGATCATTACTGAGGTAAATCGGGTATCATTTACACCCTTCACTAATGCCACTTCTGTTTATTAAGCACTTATCATGTGCAAGCACCACTCTAAAAGATTTATACTTCTCACACCTACACAACACAGTTAGCAATCCCACTTTATAGATGAGGAAACTCAGGCACAGAAAGAAAAGGAACATTCAAGGTCACATCACCAGGAAGGGACTGAGCTAGAACTGGAACCTAAATAGTCACTTTTTTAGCTACTACTCTGTACTGTCTCCCTAAATTCAGCAGAGAAGCATAGCCAACTTCCCCCAAGTCCTGCAGCTCACAGGCTACAGAGCTGAGACTCTGCTGCTTCCATGACTCCATGTTACAAAGTAACTCTCTACACTGTGAGACTTACCTAATTTATCTCTCTCTCTCCTCCCTACCAAACCCATTCTCACACCAAGCCTTTGCAATGGAAGATGTGAAGAAATAAGCCTCAAATCTTAAGCAGGTAGCTGGACAGCGCTATTCCCCCTTCCTCATGCCTGGGCTAGTCTAACCTCTTGAAGTGCTACCCCCTGCAAGATAAAACCGGCCACGGTGTACCCATCCACCAAAGCCCCAGCCCCTCCAAGGAAGAGAGGGAGCAATCCCAACTCACTGATGAAAATGGCAAAATGATTGTCCCGCGATGGTTTCACAGTGGGGCTGTCCACCACGTGGAGGGTGTAGCGTGGCTCCCCCGTGTCCCCATCGCACAAGTCCAGAGATACACTCCCCAGCCCGGCCTTGCGGTACAGCTGGCTGCACAGCCAGGCATACTGCTGCCGCTCCCGCACCGCCTCGGCCAGCCGCTCGGCACTCTCCAGCCGCACAGGCTTGCCCTGCTCCTGAGCACATAGCTCAAAGATTTGAAGGGCAGAGCCAGGGACTGGCCTGAACTTGGTCATGATGAAGGCAAAGACAGGTAGGGAGAACCGAGGCTCTGCTTCCAACACCTGGTCCTGGCTGTTGGCCACCTGGTGCACCCTCACCATCCACCCCTCCCGGGAGAAGTGACCCACTGCTTTCTTCAGGATGTGAGCCTGAGCCAGGGAGATGCAGAGGTAGCGACCGCCCACCTGCAGGACACGGCCAACCTCAGCCAGCATCCTGTCCACTTGGTGCAGGGTCTTCTCCTCCTCATCTGTCAGGACAGCGTCCAGGGTGCCCTTGTCCAACACCACCTGGAACGAAGCATCAGGAAACTCCATCTGTGTCATGTCCATCTTCAAGAAGCTCATCTGGGGCCGTCGGCTGGCATTGCGTTCCTTCATTTGCTTGATGACCACCTCACTGATGTCGATGTTCACTATATCCTGATAGCCTACATCATACAGCTGTTCACTTAGCTCTGAGTTACCACACCCAATCACCAGCACCTGAGGGGAAAAAGCCAACAAGGTGAAGGAGATCAAGACAAAGGAATGACCTGCAGACACTTCAAGGAATCAAGTCTCACCTTGGCTGTTAACTTTTCAGAAGGTGTAAAGGTTATTGTCAGCAGAGAGCACCATTACAGAGGTGATTCTAGGTTCCATCCTGAAATACCGCTGCTTAGAGAAACTCACCGGTGAAAACCACATTCAGTCACACAATGCAAGGTATGTAAAAATGGGTTTCCATACTGCAAAAACAAGCTAATCCTGGTTGTTCTTTCTCTGAAGCAAGCACTGATTATTCAAGAAGTGATAGGAAGTCACAGAATCCAAACTGTTTTACTATTAAAAACCTACTTGTGCCATAACCCTATTCCACTCATGCCTAAAGGCACACCTCATGGTATTCTATTTTCTTTTTCTGTTTGTTTTGTTTAAGTTGGCTCCACCCCCAGCATGGAGCCCAAGGCAGAGCTTGAACTCACAACCCAGAGGTCAAGATTTGCGCTGAGCTCAAGAGTCAGACACTTACCTGACTGAGCCACCCAGGTGCCTTTATTCCGCTATTTTCTAAAGCCAAACTTAAAACACAAGTTGTTGCCTCCCTCTCTGTGGAGCAATCGCCCATTGAGCCTTCAAAATTCGGCCCCAATGTCACCACCTCTGGAAAAGCCTGGTGGGAAATGCATAAGCCTGGGACTGAATGGGGCTGAGTTTAAATTCCCATGTGACCACTCACTACATGTATGATCTTGGACAAGAAACTGGCGCTCAGAGCCGCAGTTTCCAAATCAATACAATGAAAGAACCTTACAGAGTTATTATGAGATTTCAACTGCTGAAGGCACACACACACACACAGCACTCAGCATAAGTCTTGGCACTGAGAGCATCCTCCACGAATGTTACCTTCCTATCCTCTTTCTTCCCCACCTCCAGCACACTTCGTCTCCATCAAACCCCTAGCATTGAACTTAGCAGTTGTCACTCCTGGAACGTGCCTTAGGGTTCCTGTTGCTTATGAGCTGAGCACAGGGCCTGAAATTCAGCGTGCCAGCAACAACCACTCCGTTAACAGAATCATCTATCAGTAAAGCCACGGGTTTTCTCTGCTCTACAGACATGGACAGTGACAGAAACGCACACCATTGCTCGAGGAGCCGATCGCTAGCTTGGACTACTCAGTCACTCTTCCAGTGAGATTACTAAGTCAAGGATTGCTGGGAGCAGGAGGTCTCTTACCTGAAAACCTTTAAAAGAACATTTTAAAATTGCCTTTTAGCCGAGTGACGCACAGAATCCGGAAAATATGGGCCCCATTTGTTACTAAAATACGGGCCTGTCGCTATCCACCAAGCGCAGGGTTAAAGTGCTCGTTCCCACATTCCCGAGCACACACTCGGGACCGCCGCGCCGCGCTCACCTTCTCTCTGGGTTTGATGTATTTGTGCAGCACCCCGCACAGCTCCAGGTAGCTTCCATACCACTCGAAAGCTCTCCTTCCTCGCTGCTGGAAGAACTTCTCCCAATAGTCCGCGGAGCCAAACTCCTTGCAGCTTTTGGGTAAGAGGTTCATATTGTCACTGTCCGAGCGGCGCCTTCAAGACCCTCCTACTCGCCCTCCGAGGTACCATCGGTTAGGCTTCCACACACGCTGGCGCCGGGCCCCTGCAGTGGAATTCTTCCCACGACCAAGAACCACGCTGATTTATCCCCCGCTCAAAACCCAAAGGGATGACGCTTACACGCCAGCCCCACGCGCGAGACACTGAACCCAATACACGCTCACCCGTCCTCCCGGCTCACAGCCCCTGCCGCACGTGCGGAAGCCCTCACACTCCCTCGGAGCGGGGTTTCCGAACCCGCAATCATATCCGGGTGCCAGGCTTCGCGATTGGTCGGCCACGCAGACCCTCCCAGCGTCTCATTGGTCACCGCTTTTCGCTCCTGGCACCTCATTGGCCGAGACGCGCTCGCCGCACGCAGGCGGAGTCGGCGGGGCGGCGGAGCGCTCCCCTACGTGCGACGAAGGGGGCGGGGCCACGGGCCTGAGTCCGGGCGGAGGAGGCCTCGCTGGCTCGTCTGCAGATTGCCTCCGAGCGCCGCGCGAGGGCAGCCCTCCCCGGTCTGAGCTTTTCCTCAGCGGCGGAGGCCGCCCCAACCTCTTGAGATCTGTGTTCGCTTTCGGTCCGAGCGGGCCTCGTGGCCACTTCTCATCTTGAAGGGCCGAGCGCGGCCGGCGGGGCACGCGGGGAGGACGAGGCCCCGGAAAAGAAAAACCAGCAGAAGGACGTGAGGCAAGGAATGAGTAGAGCCGGTCCTTAGCAGAAGAAAGCCATCCTAGCCAGGTTATCTTCTGCGTCTCCCGCCCCACCCTCCCTTAGTTTAACCACTTGACTTGGATAATTGAGGTTTATTTTGGAGAAAACTGGCCCTGGGCGGTATTTTTTCTGCACCAAAATGCAGGATTCCTCTATTAATGTAGTGACGTGAAAATTCACAAGAGGAATAGCAACCACGTGTACAGAGGTGCCTCCTCACCTTCTTCTCCCCCCAAAGCACAACATGCAAATTTCAAACTCATTTTGACAATCAGCCTCCTTAGGTTGTCATTCCGGTGTCATCTATCAGTAGTTGCTACTGCTTACTTGATGTGTTCAGTGAACAAACTGTACTTTCCGATGCCCGTCTTATCCTAATACCCCAAGGAAGTTCCTGTGACCGGCACATGTGCCAAATATGAGCATCGCTGGGCTTTTCACAACACTATAAACTGCGGAGGGAATGTACAGACCGAGCAGGACACATATGCGTGGAATGGGCATCTATAGTCTGGGCTATTGTAGACCTCACGAGCAGAGGTAGCCAAAAGGACTATTAATCGTTAAAGTGGACTTAAACTTTGGTTTAAGAGAGTAGTTCTCAAATTTTGGCATGCATCAGAATCACTTGGAAGACTTACTAAAACAGATTGCTGAGCCTCACTTCCAGAGTTTCTCATTGATCAGGACTATCCTGAGGTCTAAGGATTTGCATTTCCAGCAAGAGTGATGCCAATGATTGGTCCAGGACCACACTTAGACAACTACTGTTTCAAAATATAAGAGAAAAGTCACAACGACTTTAGTTCCCACTCCACAACTTTGACAGGTTACTCTAAAAGCCCTCTACAAGCGACATCAAAGAAAATCTATCCTCATGCACCACCTGTTGAGTTCATATTGTTTCCTTTCAACAAAGGAACTGGAAGGAGCCTCTGAGGTGGCTTCAGCTACTACATCATGTAGAGTTCCTACTGAGTGAGCTATGGGTCCTTTCAGAAAACGCTGATTGAGAGCTGAGGACACTGTTTTAGCCTGAAGTGCTTCACAGTACCAAAAGTAAAAACATTTAAACAACAAATAAAAAAACACAGCCTCTGCCCTCTCTGCTGAGGATTTATTAAATTCATCAAACATTTAAATTGCCTAAGATGAACCAATCTTTGTGATAAAGCTAAGGATACAGTGGTAAGCAAGGCAGTCACCTGGTAGACACACATCAAACAATTACAAAAATAATCTGTATGAGGGTTGTGGTGAATGCTGTGAAGAAGTATAAGGTTCTGTAACAGCAGATACCTTCCAGACCTCTTCTGCTCTGGAGGTGACCAGAGAAGGCTATCCTGAGAAGGGACAAAAAGTTTCTATAATCGGTCAGTTTTGGTAAATACTGCACATCTGAACTTGTTCTAGTAGTATCAGCATGACATAGGTAAGAACCAAGTATTTCACCCTCTGAAGATCTCTTCAGGAACCTTTGGCTCCTGCTTTTCCCTCTGTCTCTATTGTCCTGTTAATGGCTCGATATTGGAAAAGGTAGTAAGAGGTGATTTCTGTCATAGCCCAGGCACCAGCCCCTTGTTTAATGCCCTAAAAAATACAATTGTTGTTTGCACTGTGTTTCAGACCAGGAGGATAAGTAACTTACCCAACCTCACCTGTGCCTGCTCCGTTCTTAGAGCTTAAGGAAGCAGCAACAAACAGAGCACTTTAAGCTAAAAGTCGCTACAGCTGGGAGGCCTGGGTGGCTCAGTCGGTTAAGCCTCTGCCGTTAGCTCAGGTCATGAGCTCATGTCATGATCCCAGCATCCAGGGATGGGGTCCCCCATAGGGCTCTCTGCTCAGTGGGGAGCCTGCTTCTCCCTTTCCCTCTGCAGGCAGCTCTCCCTGCTTGTGCTCTCTCTCACACTCTCTCTCTCTGTCAAATAAATAAATAAAATCTTAAAAAAGGGGGGGGCACCTGGGTGGCTCAGTCGTTAAGCGTCTGCCTTCAGCTCGGGTCATGATCTCAGGGTCCTGGGATCGAGCCCCACATCGGGCTCCCTGCTCTCCGGGAAGCCTGCTACTCCCTCTCCCACTCCCTCTGCTTGTGTTCCCTCTCTCTCTGTGTCTGTCTCTGTCAAATAAATAAAATCTTTAAAAAAAATAAAAAGTCACTACAGATTTCCTGAAGTGTATGAATGACTCTTGCAGAAATACTTTAGATAAAACATTAGACTCTGTCTTTTAAAAACTTATATTTCAAACATAGTTCTCTCAAGGTTTGACTATAAAATATAATTAAGCAGTGTGAATCATTAGTATAGTTAGCTTAAGCCAATTAGATAGTAAAGCGGTTTGTGTTTTATTAGGATCTCCAGAGTGGTTACCAGTGTGCTTTAAAATGCAAAGTGAGTGTAGATAAGGTCATTCAATGTCGTGGGTTTTTTCCCTAAAATTATAAATCCAGACCATCTCAATATATAATTTGCAATTACTAGTCTTACATAATTTAAACAGGTTTTAGCAACAATATTCAATTAATTGATCGTTGCTAAAATAATTGCAAAATGAGGCATAGATAATAAAGGCATTTCTGACAATGAGGGAGACAGAATATGCGATACGGCATGTGATAATCAGAATAACATTCCCCCATAGACGTGTATGTCCTAATTCCCAGAACTTGTGAATAAATTAGGCTACATGGAAAGGGGAATTAAGTTTACTAAGCACCTGACATTAAAATCAGGACACTAGTCTAGATTATCCAGACGGGCCCAATGTAATCACAAGAATCCTTAAAAGTGGAAGAGGGAGGCGGAAGAGGGAGAACCAGAGAGGTGGTAGCATGAGAAGGATCGGTACAGCATCACCGGCTTTGAAGATGGAGGAGGGGGCTGGGAGCCAAGGAAAGGGCCTGCCAGCCTATGAAAGCTGAAAAAGCCAAGGAAAAGTATTGTCCCTTAGAGCCTCCAGAAGGAACTCAGCCCAGTACACACCTTGATTTTAGTCCAGTAGGACCCCATCAGGCTTCTGACCTCCAGACCTGGAAGACAATAAATTTGTATTAAGTTATTAAGGTTCTGGTAACTTGCTACAGTAGCAGGAAATACTACAGAGCACGGTCAGGAGAGGGTATGTGTGGTCGGGCAGAAGGTTACGCTGGGAAGAATGCAGCAGAAGATAAAACTGGGAACTGAGGTGAACGGCACTTCAGTTTTGAGAAGTCTTCCATTCTGAGCATTTAGATGAGAGCTGTCAGGCCTTAAGAAGCCAATGGACAACTAGGGTCATGACAGAAAGAACTGATAGGAGAGAAGTTTTCAGGAAGAACAGAAGCATCTGATGTCTGATCCTGTCTAGGGAATAAAAGACCCGAGGACTCAAAATGGCATCCACATTGGCCTCTGGATGACTGGGGAAATTGCCTATACAAAGGAACAGGGAAGGAGAAAGGAGGTCATTTGTAGAACTGTTGCTTGAGAGGAATTTAGAGGCCATCATGCTAGCCACAGCTGGCTACAAGCCAGTCTCCCCACCCTGCAGGCCTGTCCCAGGGCTCATACCCTTCCAAGTGGACTTAGTGGTCCAGGCCATGAGAATACTTCATGCGTGGGGTGTAAAGCTGTTTAAAGGGAATCTCTCCTTGGTGTCCAGGGAGTGGCTCATCCAGTGCTGGAAGTAATTTCAGACTGGAAGTCTTTGCAAATGATTTTGTTTTCCACATTTGAGAAGTTAAGAATTGAATGTCTCTTGTGTCTTAGAAGAATGGAAGGCAGGCATGACATTCTAGGATAATGTACCATTTTATTAGCTGGCATCGGCACTTTCTTAAAGGTATTGTTGACCTGAGAAGTAATGCTCAAGCTGACATTGGATTCCTAAGATGGGGATAATCATAACAGTATTTTTTAGTTTGTGTAGCACTTGTACTTTGCCATGAATTTCCTTGCACATTACCGTGAATTTGCAGGATGGACACACATGGACACACACACATCATTGAGGCAAAACTCCTAATTGATTAAAAATAAATTTAAGGGCACCTGGGTGGCTCAGTCAGTTAGGCGGCTGCCTTCGGCTCAGGTCATGATCCCAGGGTCCTGGGATCAAGTCCCACATCGGGGTCCCTGCTCGGTGGGGTGTCCGCTTCTCCCTCCCCCTCTGCCTCCTGCTCCCCCTGCTTGTGCTCTCTCTCTGTGTGTCAAATAAATAAAGTCTTAAAAAATATTTAAATAAATAAATTAATTTTAAAAAGTTATGTATGATGGGAGTGAATTTAGCCAGCCTGCCTCTGGGTATTATATTTGATTCCCAGGATTCTCTTTGTTCAATAGTTTCTTCTGTCCGTGTGGACATCTGTGGGTGCACTGGTTTCCTGATAATGGGTGGACTGCATATTGACTTTTATGGGAGAAAGCAAAGGGCATAGCAGAGCAGGCAGGTTGTTTGCCTTTGGGGCCAGTGGGCAATAACATTTTGAAAACTAGAAAAGGCAAAGGAATGGTGCCAAGGGTGATGGCCTGTGCCTGGTGCGTCAGACCCCTACTGAGGAGGCTCCCAAGGCCTCTTTCTGCTTCTCATCTTTGTTTTTTGCAGCCTGGATATTGGGAAAGATTCCAGGAGTACACCATCACAATTTTTCTCCATAATTCTATTCTAAACTTCAGTTCCTTTGCGGGAAAAGAAAAAACAAACCTTGGAAAACCAAGCTGTTTTTTTCTAAACTCTAGCACTCAGCACATCTACCATGAGCATCTCATGTATCCCATTTTTATTGAATATTCTCTGTCCTCTGCCCATAACAGAATATTTTTCTACCACCAAAGAGAAGGACTTTAAAATAGCACTTAATGAATAAAAATCCCTAAGTGCTCCACCCAAGATAGATTTTTTTTTTTAACTTTCAGGTTGAGATCCTTGAAAGAAACCCGGAGCCCAAAATTCCTGGTAGTCCAACAAAGGAGTCGTACATAATCCTTCTGTAAAACTGAAACACTTCTCCTGCCCTGAGAGTGCAAGAGAGGTCTTCTCCTAAGAAGAATCTCAAATTCTGGGGCCAGAACTCTTCAGGGCCCTGAATCCATCTCGTCTTTCAATGGTAGATCTTTATGCTGATTGTTCTGACACAGAGAAGGAATGAGTTTTCCCCAGGATGTGGCAATTGCATCCAAACCGCAGCTCTAGTGTTTGAAGACTCAACAGAGAAATGGCCTCAGGAAACGTGGCCTGAGTATTTCTGGAGCTAGATGGCAGGAAGGGGCACCTAAATGGCTAAA